>NW_018407865.1:1225806-1383511 GCF_002113885.1 Mizuhopecten yessoensis | reverse complement strand
ATTTCTTTAATTTTCATACGGATTGATACGCTGTGGTTTCATGTAGTACTCCATTTCTTTAATTTTTATACGGATTGATACGCTGTGGATTCATGTAATACTATATTTCTTTAATTTTCATACGGATTGATACGCTGTGGTTTCATGTAGTACTCCATTTCTTTAATGTTCATACGGATTGATACGCTGTGGTTTCATGTAGTACTTAAAAAAATGAGCCCTTAATGCGGATTTGTAAGTTACCAAGTACATATTTATGTGATACAAAAATGAGATCCGTTCAATGCAAACTACATACCATTGCGGTACTCGGCATACCAGAAGACATCACCATGCAATTAGGTCATGGTATATAATATAATGTCAATTTTTAAATATCAATCTAGTGCTTGTGATCTGATTTTAGATGTAAGACATTATTCGACGTCTTTTTTATAAAGTACATTTAAAACGTTTTCAGCTGGTGATGCATTCACATAAAATGAAAGTCGTTCATGATAAAAACATCATAGTACAAAACAAAAAACCGCAAAACAGACTACTCTCCGTTAGAATTTTTAATATGGAATTTTACATTGAAACCCCAAAAATGATTAAGTTTGATTCAACCGTCCTATTTTGGTGTCTTCTTGCGGGGTGAACGTCTTCGTTCTGAAGAACCTGAAACATATATAAAATGTATTTTATTATTTTTTTGTCTGTTTCCATAGGTATTATTTATAATTCACTTGAGAGAAATGCATCACTGATACAACATTTTGACATAAACGATCCAACTGTGCAACGGAATATTTAATAACACATTTAAAAAAAAAGGCAAATAACGCTTTTACTAAACTATAGAGTCCACTGTATTAAACATGAACGTGTGTGTGTGGACTGTGTCCATGAGGCTGTGTGCTAAAATAAATATTGGAATAAAATGTATTTATTTATTTATTTTATTTACTGTTTAAACATGTACGTGTTAACATAGATACATGAAGCATACATATCGTGTCATATTAATATTTCAATACTACTGACCCTCCATATTTTAAAAGTGTGAAAATAACATAATTCTACCTTTCGCCGTGTCTTTTGTCTCTTTTCCAGTACATTTCTTGTTCTTTCCAGAATGTCCCTCCCTGGTGGGTCTTTTTGGTGTTGCATCTTTGTCAGGCGTAATTGAAGTCCCGCCGTCAGTCTTCATCTTTTTAGGATCTTTACCTTTAGTTGTAACAAGACAAACATATATAAATATTTTAACCGTAGTGGAACATTAGGATTAAGGCAAGAAATATAAAAAAGTAAAGAATCCTTCTTACCCAGTGATTGCAAATTGAGCAAGCTTTTTCCTCGTCTCTTGTGCAAGGTTCTGGTTTCCGTTTCTGGAACATGAATAAATAAAATAAATATATAACGTTCTATATATGTCACTGCGTAAACGATACAGGTGTTAGTTGATAGAATCCCGTATCTAACTGACGAAAATGATTTTAACAATAGTTAAAACATCCTATAATTTGTTAAAATATAACAACATTGATATTTTATTTTAAGAATGATTTGAAAATGCACAATTTTGTTAGCGTTCTGATATGCAATGCCATCTTTTTAAATACTATATATTAAGTATACAAACATTTACTCTGTCAAGTAATGGTACCGACGGACAAGTAGAACATGCGTTCTTTATTGCATTGACATTTATTTATTAATTACATTCTATTGAATCTTCTACATTATGCATACGATATGTTTCAGGAGTAGCCATGGCATACGATTGTTATACCACTACCTCTGAGTACAGTTTCGAGTACGGCAGTCTGAGGTATAAGAGTGAGTCGTTCTACTGTAATGACGGTTGTTGTGGAGGGTTCTCTGGCTACTACTACTGCTGTCCTGCACCAGACGTCGACTACTACGGCTATTCAGAGTATGTGTAAGTACGCAACCGGAACCGGATATAGAAATACGATCTGATGTTTAAATCGACCACGGACCTACTACAGTGTAGGATGAAGGGTACACTTAATTCATGGCTATATCGAAATGATATCTTTCACATTTGTGAACATCAGACCTAAATGGTCTAAAAAATATATGGAATGATATTGTTACGTAGATCATTGTTGTCCCTGTATACCAGAATGATATATATTTTTTCATTTAATTTTATTTAGTTCTTTATTTGAATTCTGTACACCCGGACTTATTTTCATTGGGTGTGCAATATCATTTTGCATATATGCAAAACCATGGTCGGGGTATACAGAATCGTTTAAGTTGTGACTTCCTTGTCAGGATGTATGACCTTGATGTCTTTGTCAATCTTCAGCCAGTTGAATAATAACAAGGCGATGTCCCCTGTAACAATGTCCTGGTGAGGGCAGTATCTGTTATATACAATATTGTGGTATATTATGCATGTTTATTTTTAGATCCAAAGCTACCGGGGGGATCATAGCCGGTATAGTGATCGGCAGTCTGGTCGGCGTAGGGCTATTCGTAGCCTTTATTGTTTTCATATGTGTGTGCTGTGTGAACGCCAACCGACGCTCCATGCCCGGACAGGTTATAGGGACACCGGCGACCGGACAACAAATCGCATACGTCAACACACGTGAGTACAAAGTGGATCACGTCTTCAGACAAACCTAACCGTCAACATAGCTATACTTGAATGTCTATGAAATATTGTGTTGGATTTAGAGTATTTTGTTAAATAGTAAAACTTGCTCATTGATATCAAGTTGGCATCGATTGGTCAGTTTTGGAGTTGTTTTATGTTGTTCTGAGCTATATGATAATGCAAAATTCCTTTTTTTCAGAAGCAGAATCATCATGCCAATCATTTCTTAACTTCACTGGCCCTAGTCCTGAATAATTAAAGAAATCTTTCCAAACTATCATCTGCGTCATACTTTCATTTGATCATGAGCTGTTTCAGTATATATACATGGCAATATTTTTTACTTAATCTTGATACATTGTTTCCAAATATTATTTAAACTGTGTACAAAGAACTCTTTATATGTTTTGGCGTAATTGACCCAACAGACATTGCATGCAAGGAACCAAAACATGTAGTGTTTGTCTCAAAACCAATTGTTTGTACGACGTCAAATCGCAGTTCCGGGTTTATATGTGCTTATCTCGTTCAACCATTTAGGCAAGTAGTCTTGCGGATACAACATAAAGTGCAGGGAAATCTCACTTTTTCAAAGCAGCTGGTTTTCCAATGGAACATTTGTTCGATCTCGATAATTGTAATTTCCTTGATTGTTGAAGTTGAGGTATACATTTTTCTATCGTTTGCTGACGCCGTGTTTGTTTCGACGCTGTGGTGTAGTTCTTCTGTTGTTTAGACGCTGTGGTGTAGTTTGTCTGTTGTTAAGACGCTGTGGTGTAGTTCGTCTGTTGTTTAGACGCTGTGAAATATTTTGTCCTTTTGTTTAGACGCTGTGGTGTAGTTCGTCTGTTGTTTAGACGCTGTGGTGTAGTTCGTCTGTTGTTGAGACGCTGTGGTGTAGTTCGTCTGTTGTTTAGACGCTGTGGTGTAGTTCGTCTGTTATTTTGACTCGGTTGTTTACCTTGCTGTTATGGGTTGATGCTGTAGTAAATGCTTGTCTTTTTGACTTCTGATTGTTTTAATCACAATCATTTTTTTGTTTAGTTTTTTTTATATATTTTTGTATGTATCTCATATCGACTAACTATTTGAGGATTAGATACAATAAAGCAATATCGTATCCTGTTTGTGGACAATCATATCCTGTCTGTGGACAATATCATATCCTGTCTATGGACAATATCATATCCTGTCTGTAGACAATATTATATCCTGTTTGTGGACAATATAATATCCTGTTTGTGAACAATATCATATCATGTTTGTGGACAATATCATATCCTGTCTGTGGACAATATCATCCGGTAAATGGACACTAGAAATATTCCCCAAAGTAGATAACAGTTTATCACCCATTTACTTCAGATGGCGTAACATATGGAGAGGTAAGAGCATGTGGTGTGCGGGCTGCACGAGACTTCTGCATATACCAGAATGTTTATCAGACTACCAGCAGTATCAGAATGGTTTCTCTTTATCTTATCAAATATAGTCTCAGTGGTGTCACCCTAGTAACATGTAGCACCTTTAGGTCTCAAAAGTTAAAAAGAAAAATACCATATTACTAAATGCTACGATGATTTAGGACTGGTGACGCTGTATTGTACTAGTAAGCACTTATGTAATACAAATCCAGATGCTATGAGGAAATAAAACCCGAATTAAATTACATGTATCAGCCATCAACATAACGCATCAACAATGGTACATCGTATAAGTCGTTTTCCAGACTATGTGATAAATCTGAAATTAAACCATCTATTCAAACATGAAGAGTACAATACATTTAATCACATAGAACCAGTTGATGATAAGCGGACCAAATGCTAGTAGTTTTGTTACAGGTCAGTATTTGGTCAGAGGTACGGTCAATGGGAAGGTATACATGTACTCGTTTTATGTTCGACCTATCTGGGGATGTGAAATAAACACCTCTTAAAACAAAGAATCACGGCATCATGACAGGGAAGTCATATTTCGCCATTACTACAGTGTATTGACAATACAAATCTTCAGTTGATTTTTTTCAAAATAAGTTAACACTATCGCAATATGAAATTCTTCTCATTTTTCTTTCTTTCTTTTTTCTTTGTGTTTGTAAGCTCTATACCATTCAAAATACAAATCAAAAGAATCGTATATGCAGTATAGCATGAAGTTAACAGTAAGGGGTGAGGCGACAAAGGATTGGTTTTCAGCAGAACCAGGGTTTTTCGCGTCTTCTTATTGGACATAAAGGAAACCACAATAGATAGCCCCCCTCCCCCACTGCAACGAGCAACACTTGGGATCTCTATCTATTCTGTTCTCATTTTTCTGCTCTTTTCGTTTTGCCGTATCTCACTATACACCCATCTCCATATGATCTAGCTGTTGTGAGGGCGTTAAGTAAACAAACGATGCAGTAAGCATTGGTCGATGTGCATGTATTATGCATCCTCGATATCAAAGGGTTACCCTCACTTCCGCTCTCTGCACCCCTGGAATATGTCATAGCAAAATTGAAGGCTCAGTATATGCCACCTTCTTGATGAGACTAGTTCGATCCTTTGATGTACATCAAAATAATTTCGCGGTCACGTAACGGTAAAAATTGTACCTGAGACCAATCAAACAGCTATCTTCGTGCCTTCAATTATGCTTTGACATATTCCAGGGGTGTAGAGAGCGAAAGTAAGCGTAACCCCTGGATTTCGAGGATGTGTGTTATGGGACACGTTCTTGTAAAAGAAAATTTGCGATTGGAAAACTTAACACCATAAAGCAGACATAAGAGTTGTCAAAACTGAAGTTCTGATATAACTATCATAAATGTAAATTTGTTTTCAACTTGATGAAATTTCAGATTCTGTCCAGCCGGGATATATAGCTCAACCAGGAATGCAACCCTATCGTAACCAAGGTTTTACGCCGGACGCTGGTACCGCGTACATTCCCGGACCAGTCACCTACACACCTGGTGGACAGTACTCCCCTTCCTGTGATATCGGTGCCGAAGGTGGATTCGGCGGTGGAATCGCCTCGTGTGATGGCGGCGGGATTGGGGGTGGATTAGGGGGTGGTAGTGACTGTGGAGGAGGAGGAGGAGGAGGAGGTGGGGGGGGTGGTGGTGGTGGTGGTGGTAGTGGTGATGGTGGTGGAGGAGGCTGTGGCGGAGGAGATTGAAAAATACTATTTTTATATCAAAGTAGTTGTGATTCATCATTTATGATACTGTATATAACATATATGCATATGTGATATATTATATATATGTGAGAGATTATGTGAAGTATATACAGATAATGTATTTTTTCTGATAGAGTAGCACTCAGGGTTATGCTAGAAATAAACTATGCATATTCGTGTATAAAAATCGCATATCTGTTAGATTTTTGTTTTCACCTGTACACATTTCTCGGTAACTTTTATAACTTGAATGAATTAAGGATTCTGGTGTTTTTTTTAAATTTCAGTAAAAGATAATTTACAGCTGATCTCTGTGTATATTTTAGACAAAAAGTTGATCCATCAATTCTGTGAAAACAAGAACCTATTTACTTAAAATTTGTTTATTTACTTAAATAACTGTCTGACCTTTCTCCACTATGGCATCATGCTGTTTTATTATAGAAATGCTTATTTACTGCTGCTCTTGCCCCAGTTGTAAAGGTTTACAAGGTTTGCCAATATACCCTGATGTTTTTAATAGGGTTTTATTGGAAAGGAACGAGTTGTTAAGTCCGGTCGTATATAATATCGGTATGACACGAACGATGAACAAACATGATGGAGTGGCTTCCCTTGATTGAAACTATCACCTACATTTCGTTGTAAAATATGGTAATATGTGCATTTGTATTCTCGCCTTCACAATTTCTGTAATCATTTTTTGTTGAGTAGAATTCAATAATGTCTTTAAAACCTATTCCAATTACTGTATGTAAAAGCAATACAATATGTTTAAACTAAGATTGAATATGTTTGTCTTAAATCAATATTTTATATAATTAATATTTTATATCATTTATATAAGTGTGTTATTTGAAAATTAAATATCATTTTGAATAAATATATATTATATCCCTACTCCATTTTAAATTAGAGCCGTAAGATTATTTTTATCGGAAGAACTGATGGAAATGATTTATTTATTATCATTTATTGAACAGATAAGCAAGTAGCAATATATTTGGTTGATAGTATTTCAAAAACTTTGATTTGACCGGAAAATCATGACTAATTCCACAGAAGGAACAACAATAACTAACTTACCTAAGTATCTCATGTCTTTTAGTATTATGTTTTTTTTATTTTTTATTTTTGTGATTTGTTAATTTTGCTTTAAGTAACCAATGTAACTAGATCAACAAAGAAAAGAAAAGAAATTATCTTGTATATCAGGCAAAAACTTATTGTTAGCCGTTTAAAGGAATTCTTATCTATGATCTCTGATAAGAGAAACTAGAAGTAGCTGTTTTAGAAATGCAAAAGCTTATTTTTTCATAATATTTTGATGTTTCTTAGTTATCGTTTGTTTTAAATAAACTACTGTTAATTAAGAATCTAGCATTTTGTTTTCATTGAAGTATTTTTTTCATGTAACGAGGGTTTCGTTAGTGCTCTTTATATTAAGGATGTACTCCTCCAAGAAGTCTAAACATTCCAGTATTAATCTTTTTTTCTTTTATGTATTTTTGGAAATAAGAGTTAATGACATAGTAGAAAATTCAAAAAACAATATACATTGCGTAGATGTCTGTTTGTTTGTTTTTGTGCTATGTTCGCTCAAAGATACCAATTTTACAAAATATGTGAGTTTAGGTGATCGGTCTAGTTTAGACCATTTGCAGAACAATTTCATACAAGATCTTCTAAGTGTGTTATCCGATATGAATGAATGTTTGCAGAATCGATAAAAAACAGTGGGTTTTTTTTTATTCTAAAGGATGTAAACATTTCTAAAACTAAAGAATTGTTATTTAAGTTACCCCTACCCCTATTGTTAATGAAAAAAAAGTTTTTACCATCTTTTAGCAGATTTAATGCTTGATATTAAAAGTTTTAAATATTTCATGGATAAAAAGCATTTTTGTTTCTCTTTTTAAAACAGTCACAAAAATGGGGATCCGTATGCTTCACTTTTTGACCAATTATTATTTGTGTTATTTTTCACTTTTTCGGGGCTGAAAATCAAAAGTGCTNCACTTTGTTGCATAATTATCATTTTTATCGTATTGACCATTATAAAGTTGAATTAACAAAACTGAGCTTGCTTCAATTGAAATTATGATTTAGTGATCAATCTAGTATCGATAGAGTGTTATTTTGGCCTTTCTTGAAGCGCAAGAAATACACATTTTCGAAATGGCCGCCGAATTGGTAATTTTTGAAAAAAACGTTGCAAAAATAGTTCTACAATTAATAGGCATCTACTTTTCGACACATCGTTAAGATGCGTGTTTGGCTTTAGAATTGATCATATGATTATTTGTCAAATATTACATAAACAAGTTATAATAGTTTAAACCAAGACTTGAACGTGATTAAAACCTCAGAAGAGTACATCCTTAATATGTTATATGATGTGTTTACGTGCTATTCTTGTTTAATCTGAATGTCCGTTTTTATTACTCGGACATATTGTGTTTCACATACCAAACATCTGCTAGTTCGTTGAACAGCAATGACAAAAATAATCATTGTAATAATCTTTCCAGCTTAAACTATTTAACCTGTTAATGTTTGGTTGCTGAACAGAGTATTCGGATGTAAATACGATAGACGTATTGATATTTGGATCGACATTAAGCTCCAAATTGGAGGAGAGGATATTAATAATAAATTAAAAGATCATTTTTTTTCAAAATACGCATTCTATTAATTCCACGTCTGGATTAAACAGTATCACATAAGGACTGTGACCTAGATTCAATTATGTTATGTACTCTGATTTAATGTTATCATTTGAAGTTTGGAAAGTGGCTTGGTTAAATGATTTAATCTTATTATGAGTGTTTGGTAGTGGAGTAGTTAAAGGTTTGGAGTACAAACGAGGTATATCCTTATTATTAACCAGTAATCGGAAAGACCGAATCTGACAATTTCATAATGTGCGAGTAGGGTTTCTTTTATTGTTAGGCAGGCATTGTTCTTCTTGAAGCTAAAAATAATGCAGTGTTAACAGACAAATGTTAAGATGCTTTGCCTATAAACAACGCTGTTGGTCGAGTGCCGTTTGTACATCGGGGTCAAGAAATTCCAATTAGCGTTATTTATCAAGGGGAGTTCAAAGTGATAGTACTTTATTGAATGGTGGAACTGATCGATTTAACATACTCTGTAGGTGTATCCAATGAAGCATGTTTTTCAACAGAATCCTTCAGCATTAGAAATAAAATCAGAACACCAGACAGGACTGGACCAGCTGGACTTATAGAGATTTAGAACAAGAACATGCTGACGTAAAAAGCATTGTTAATGTCATCTTAATTTAGATGTTATAGCGTTTGCTTGTACAAGTAGTTCAAAAGCAATAGATTTGAATAAGAATAGTACTGTTGTGTCTGAAGTTAGGTGATATGTTAGCTTCAACAGACTTGTGGTTAAGCATATCTACTGCTGTGATGATGACCGTTACATCCTCGACGTGACTGTGTACTACCTGTAGGCATTGGTGTGTAATCTGATTCTGTACACCAGAGATCTGACCATGGATACATTACGCGGTCGTCCCTGTATATTTTGACGACGCTAAATTTGGGATTTGTCAAACCTGAAAACATTATTATAGTGCTATTGAAGAAGTGTTCACACTCAAAGTATAGCATGCCACATTTCAAATTAGTTTGATACAAGTAAGGTATTAGTTAAGTATCCGGAAGAAGCACGCGTAAGTCTCATAAATCTATGTATACAAAATGGCATAAATCTTGTAACACTAATACCATCGAGCCAAAACCAACTTTAAATACCACAGCACATTCATACATGAATGCGTAACCTGTTTGGTGTTTAATAACTCGGTATTATGAAGAAAAAAATCTAAAAATCGAGCTAGGTTTTTTTTGTCCATTAAATTTATATTAGAGGAATGCTTTTTTAATCAATGATAAACATTTAAACATCCCATCGTTGGCATCATATCCGAATAATTCCAAACAAGGTAGAAAGGTCTTTCCATCCTAAAGGAATAGTCTTACCTGCTGTGGTCTTTTGATGTTACACTCAAGATCGCCCGTCAATCTTTAGGGTGAAAATTCCGTTAACTTTATATGTGGTCTTCCAGAGCCTGACATTTTTTCCGGCTTTCCAAATATTTCTCTGTGCTGTATTGTTGAAATTTACGTTTAAAAACATGCAATTGATCTGTATAGTTTTCAATATTTTAAGATGTCGGAGGACTGAATTTTATATTAACGGCTCAAAATAGAACATCAGGTGCTTTACAGGAGTTACTGCGCTTTGAATATTCTCATGGTAAGCAAACATCATACCTTGCACTCAATATGGGTATATCTTCCCGAACAAATGAAAGTTTTCACTAAATATCATATCCAAAACCTTATTTCATAACTGATATTTTATTAAACATTCATATTGTAGGGACGACGTATCAATAAAGTATAGAACGTATATAGTTATGAAGAGAATTGGACGTATGTTATACAAGTTGAATTAATTGATAAAATATGTTTTGGATAAAAATCTTTCAAACATCTTTGCTGCTTTAAATGACACAGGTAATTCATAAAAAAATCATATTTTCATCGAAACTTATTACCCATTGATTTCGTTATTATGATGGTTACTATTAAAATAGAACAAGAGAAAATTATAAAAACAGCATACCATAGAAGAAATAAAAAATAATATTCTAGCCATATACAGTAAACAATAAACAATATTTACCATAACATGCAAGGTGGGTATCACGTATCACGCCTTGGAAGTGTTCCTACTAATACGGGTTACTACATGTATGTAGATTACCTAACACGATGGCATTTCAAAAGACACAAACACATTCGTATGGTTCAAATTAGTTTTAACTAATGGTAGGACTATTTAAATTAATCAATGGAAGCATGAAAAGTGATCTTTCTTTAATCTTTGTTTTTTTCACCCTATTTTTCTCATAGAAAAATTGTGACTGATAATCATCAAATTGACGAAAACGCTTTAGTTATGAGGAGAACACATTTCTCTGCTAAATTATCTAGCTGTATTAGAAAAAAAAATGTAACGAATCATGCTAGTCCAAAAGATATAAAACAACCGTCAAACTTACTGAGGATGTCGCCATCAGTCATTATATTGGCTTCAATGGGAACACATCTGCATAAAACTGACGTAAAAGAAACACTGCATCATCATTACAGATTAATGTCTGTCGTTAAAAGCACAACTCTCCGTTCAAGCACAGTTACGGAAAGTTTTAAATGGCCGCGTGCAAATCATAGGGGAAATCACCTAAAGAATCAAGTTGGAAAACAAGCATTGGGCTTTATTAACTGGCGTTTAGCAAAGTTAACAATGAGTTATATTTCAATAGCTTGTTGATAATTAAACTCTATCATTAATCACTGTATGAATAGAGATCAGGTCAGATACGGAGTAATAGCACCGACGAAGATATTGTATGAGAAAGTGCTGTTCTATCTTTATCGGGAAAAAACCGATTTCAAATAATCTTGGAACCTCATGATTCATGTCAAATTGACTTGATTTAAAAATAAAATAAAAAAACACTGACGAACACGAAAGCATTACAATTAAATCCCTACTGTAACAAATTGATGCACGTACATTTGCAAACATAGTTTTCAATATCAATATCACGAGCCCGGCGTCCTACCACTAGACTTCATTGCCTCCAATTTACAATTTAGATACGCGTTTACTCTATTTATGCATTTTTTGGGTTATTTGTACAAGCAATTCTTTTTCTCAAGCATGGAGACTGGGTTGTTATCAAGTCAAATTATGCTGGTACACGTTTATTCAAAATACAGTAGCAATGTAGATCGATGGCCTATTGATATGTGCTAATTTTCCGTTCCATTTAAAAACGTAGTTTTAGACGGTAAGCCGGGATTTAATATATAACAAGAGTTTAACTCCAGGTAACCTTTTGATGTACTACCTTTGCCGATTCCATTTCTTTTCTTTTATCAAATCAGCTACGCCGCTGTGTACCTCTCATACATTGCCTGTTTTGTATTTAAAACACTCCTTGAAATAAGGTTGTCTGTGTCAGACGACTCCTAAGTATACCACTTATTAGACCATGTTCTACTGACATGTAATAGACTATGTTCTACTGACATGTATTAGACCATGTTATACTGACATGTAATAGACCATGTTCTACTGACATGTATTAGACCATGTTATACTGACATGTGATAGACCATGTTCTACTGACATGTATTAGAACATGTTGTACTGACATGTATTAAACCATGTTCTACTGGCATGTATTAGACCAGGTTTTACTGACATGTATTAGACCATGTTCTACTAACATGTATTAAACCATGTTCTACTGGCATGTATTAGACCAGGTTTTACTGACATGTATTAGACCATGTTCTACTAACATGTATTAAACCATGTTCTAATGGCATGTATTAAACCATGTTCTACTGACATGTATTAGACCATGCTATACTGACCTGTATTATATCATGTTATACTTACATGTATTAGTCCATGTTATACTGACATGTAATAGACCATGTTCTACTGACATGTATTAGACCATGTTATACTGAAATGTATAAGACCATGTTATACTGACATGTATTAGACCTATACTGACATGTATTAGCCCATCTTCTACTGACATTAAGTAGACCATGTTATACTGACATTTAGTAGACCATGTTATACTGACATTTAGTGGACCGTGTTCTACTGACATGTATTAGACCATGTTCTACTGAGATGTATTAAACCATGTTATACTGACATGTATTAGGCCATGTTCTACTGACATGTATTAGACCATGTTATACTGAAATGTATAAGATCATGTTATACTGACATGTATTATTCCATGTTCTACTGACATGTATTAGACCATGCTATACTGACCTGTATTATATCATGTTATACTTACATGTATTAGTCCATGTTATACTGACATGTAATAGACCATGTTCTGCTGACATGTATTAGACCATGTTCTACTGACTTGTATAAGACCATGTTATACTGACATGTATTATTCCATGTTCTACTGACATGTATTAGACCATGCTATACTGACCTGTATTATATCATGTTATACTTACATGTATTAGACCATGTTATACTGACATTTATATGACCATGTTCTACTGACATGTACATATTAGACCATGTTCTACTGACATGTACATATAAGACCATGTTCTACTGACATGTATTAGACCATGTTATACTGAAATGTATAAGACCATGTTATACTGACATGTATTAGACCATGTTCTACTGACATGTATTAGACCATGTTGTACTGACATGTATTAAACCATGTTCTACTGGCATGTATTAGACCATGTTTTACTGACATGTATTAGACCATGTTCTACTGACATGTATAAGACCGTGTTCTACTGACATGTATAAGATCGTGTTCTACTGATATGTATTAGACCATGTTATACTGACATTTAGTAGACCATGTTATACTGACATTTAGTGGACCGTGTTCTACTGACATGTATTAGACCGAGTTCTACTGACATGTATTAGACCATGTTCTACTGACATGTATTAGACCATGTTATACTGATATGTATTAGACTATGTTCTACTGACATGTTCATGTATTAGACCGTGTTCTACTGACATGTATTAGACCATGTTATACTGACATGTATTAGACCATGTTATACTGACATGTTTTTATAACACAAGTAATGAGTCTGAACCTTTTAACCTTTTCGAAGTTATCTGACGTTCAGGTATATATACACATGTGTTAAAAATGAAAAGCATACATGTACATTGTCGAGCAGTTGACCCCATTATTTTTCACGTTTACGTTCTTTTGATAGCACTATATTCATTTTGACTTTGTGTCACTCCAGACAATCCTCTGTATCTTTCCTGACACATTTCTTTTTACACATCAGAGTTTGTTTTTGCACAATATACTTTCCTGCCTCTTTTACCAATATTGTTAGTTCTGGGTTTCCCTCTTGGCACTGTCATACCGCCACATCTACATTGCGGAATTTCAGCCGCGGATTAATTGTTCACGGGAAAATGTATAGTCTATAGTTGACCATTTAAGAGTGTATGGGGCTATACATACTAGATATGTGTGTTTTCTTTGTATTAATGGAACGTTAAATGTGTAACAAGACATAACGCCTTGGTCTTCTTAGCGACTTAAGCAAACAAAATCAAGGTTTTATATATAGCCTTCACAATCATGCAAGCGTGCTCCTTTGATATTATTCATAGGGAACACTCGAAAGAACACAATTGTAAACCAAACATTTACTTGTGTAAAGGTAACGCACTTATGGTAATCCGAATGGTGGCGCAAGTCACATAATGATTGATAAAATACCATGTATCTTCGTAATTTGAATTGCAATTATGAGACAAAAGATGCCAATCTATATACAGAAAATGTCATGTTGATATTGGCAGAATTAATATCGTGATTCACTACTACAATATATTCACCATCTTTATACTGGTCTTATTTTTTTATAGGCAAGTTTTATCTAAAATCCTTAACAAAAATGCATGTGATCCAGCAGACACGTAGACAGATGCTACACACATTGTATTAAAAGAGGTAAACTAGGGCCAGACACCGTATGTCAAACCGACATCGTCTGGGATTGAATTTGGAATCAAATTCATTGGGAAGCAACCGCAGCTGGTACCAAGACTTCTGGCATGGAGCCAAATGGTAAACATGCTATGGAATTCAGTGTGTTTTCTGGATTTCACGTATCTAGAAGTTATACTTTCAATCGTTTACACCATCCCCATATATTTTTAAAATTTAATATAACTATTTAAGTATGATCAAATCAAAGACAGAATCTCAATTCAAAGACGCTACAAAAATATATAGCATCATCATTTACTACCATATCTAGGGACAATGTATTTTACCTTTATAGATGATACTCGTCCCTCCTACACGCTATACGTTGTTGCTGAAAACGGTTTTGAAATAGAAACACTATACACGTGGTACAAAGAAGTTGAAAGAATGTTTATCATTTGTTTATAATACGTGTAAATAAACAAGTAATCTCCTTTTCACTGCGTTATCATAACGCTGAAAGCATTTCACACAAAAAATTAGTTAATATAACCGAACTCGGAGTTCAATGTTGTGCTTATCATAAAACAACAGAATGTGATGAAGTAATGTAATAGACAGAAAATAGATGGTTTTCAAACATAATTTTTTTTTACGGAAGGAATGATACATCGATTCTTAATTGTGCATTTACGGTCAATTTAGTTGCAAAATGAAATAAATTAAAATCGTTAAAGATGTAACAAAAACAATCGATCGCCTTCGAATTCATCTGAATACCCTGGGATTCCTATCGGTTCAGTTTTGTGTTAACATTATATTCAGTTAGTGCTTTTCCGTATCACATTTTGTTTGCCAATGTTGAAGGTTGTAACTTATGTAAGATTACAGCGTTATGGTATGCCTACCAGGTAAGATCAATGAGGCACGTTGTTGTATACACAAAATTCCGAAGAATTAGGTCGTTTTCAGCTTTTTAGTCAATCTAACAAAGCTTTGATCTCGTAGCAAAACGGGTCACATAAAGACCACTGATAACCCGGAGACAGCCATAGATTCCCTTGCAGCTACTTGACAGGCAGTCTCGTCCAGAACATAAACACGAACAGTGAAAAATGAGATCAGACTGGCTTTCTACTACCCTGTACAGATTGATTGATACACTGGATAGCACACTGTTATGGTTCCTAGGACCTGCCTTTTTACTTACCGCGATAAGGAAGACGATTAATCACACATAGATAGTGAACAAAATCTGCATATATTCCAATAAGGTTCCTCCATATACAATAGACGCATCCGCTAATGTCTATAGCAGCGTGTATACTAACATTTATATGAACGAGGAATTTAACGGTGACTAATATGTACCGGGGAATTATATAGCCTGAAAAAGACAAACACGGATTATCAGGGTTAAATAAAAGCTACCAGAATCGAGGACGGCAAGACTTAGTAACCAGAAGGAGGAATGCCAGGACTGAACAACTTCAACGAAGAATATGATTTGATCTTAGTGAATAGTTTACCAAATGATCAAAATGATGACTTCCCCACATATCAGTCCTGTTAGAATATGATACATATATGTGTTTGTTGTCCCTCTTTTGCCGTGTATTCTATCAGAGTAACATGCACTTTTTTGCTCTTTTGACGTCAGTATTTACATGGATAATTTCGCTTTTTCAAATAAGCAAATGGAAGGTTTATTTCAAAAAGCTATTATTTTTCCCCTTCTTGAATGACGTAACATCAATCGAGTGTAGCGTATAGATCAACACAAGACAGCTTTTCTTAAAGTTTTATTGACTTCAAATGTACAGATGATATACATAAAGACAAATACGTAAACATTTTGGAATATTTCTTTGATGCTTGAGGAATACTTACATAAAACTTCATTAATCCAAACTGAAATATCAAATTGCTAGACATGAATATACTTGAACAATGTTTCTGTACTTCTGGGACTACATGTCCGGAATAACGATGTTCCGACATAATTAAACACGACGATGAATATATTGGCTCCATAAAAAATTATGAGAACGTGATTTGGATTAAACGTATGGGTACACCAGTTATCATACGACGTCATATGACTTGTAGCTTTGGAATGTACACAAAACAATTTAAATGGAATATTTGATTTCAAATGAAATGCCAACAAAACAACACATCATTTGATAGTTATTTCATAACATCTCATACACAGATAACATCATGTATTTCCGTATATTACCACGAACAACTTCTGGCGGGAGTCTACTCCATATATCTATTACATCATACGTTCCTTCAGGTCGACTTCATTCCTTTGTTTTCTTTAGTAATCATACGATATGGGAACCTAAAATATAGGCGCTTGGAAAGCACGAAAACAAAAGATAGGCGCTGAGGAGACATCAAATCATTCTAAAGTCAAGCGATGCAGATTCACAATTACAAATTAGAGTTAATAAGGAGATACAGAAGCAAAAGACAGGAAAACGTACTGCAGTCGCTGAGGAGAAGAGACCAAAAAGGTTTACATGCGCTGAATAGTAACCAAAACAAAAACAGGCGCCGAGGAAAAACCAAAACCAACGACAGTCGGAAACAACAAACCTGAACAAGAAATCAAGCGCCGAGTAGACACGTAAAACATTCGGGGAAATATCACGAACCAAAGTAAACTTAAAATTATATCACTGGTTCTCTGATTCCTTTAAAAAGTTGCTTGACATAAGAAATACCAGGGGTGCATGTGTCTACGCCTTCCAAAACCGTTGTTTTCACATAGCTCATTTGGAGGATCTCTGGAAACGTGTCAGCCTTTGTAATAGATACCCATAAAGGAGCTATAAAAGAAGATGTGCTGGTTTGACGTACACTTAGAGAGTGACATTATAAAAGCTGAACATTTCCAGCTATTCGTCAGCCATATAGGGAATATGGATATTTCGATATCGTGAACTAGCGCCATTTAAGACATTAAACTCTACATACATTTATCTAATGAACAGAGGAGAGTAGACCGAGCACTTAGTCTGTAATTCTACCCGCGACCAAACCGGAAATCGGTGTCATTATATGCGATTCACGAGAGTTCACTTAGCTGCTCCAAAAACAGTACAGGAAGTTAGATAGATATAAAAATACATGAAAAGATCAACAAAACGAAAACAAACCACAGAAAACAACGAAATAGTGAAGTGTTTTCTTTTTACATAAAATTAACTAAGTGCACTGTACCTGGTTGAGCGTTGTACGGAAGTGACATCATTGAGTATATTTCGTCTTGAAAGCAAATAGAGTAGTTGCGTTTTAAGTTAAGCGCCATGGGATCATCCTTAATTGATTATATAGTATACAGTGGGTGTCTTCAGTGGAACGTACCTTCTTTTATAATCTGGTATCTGTATTTATATACTGACCGGTTAGAAAATTGAATCTAAAACAATGAACAATTTTCTATTAAATATTTTTAAAAAAAATGATATTTGCTCCTTGTAAAGACGTCAACTCTAATACATATACTTGTGTGTATCAACATCTCAGAAAGTACTAACAGAAATAAGATTTTAAGCTGATCTTCTAGTGTCTTTTTGTAACTAGGGTTTTAGAAATAGATATGATACGAAATAAATCAAGAGTCATATTCGCTTAGAATCAATTACATAAATTAACATAAGTGCAGTATATCTGTATATCAGGAAATCTAGATATTCACGTGCATGACTGTACGGGGTGCAAATACGAAGTTATGATATCGGTATTAGATTCTAAGAGAAGTAATAACATAAAAAACCGGACGATAGACTTGAACGAGAGATATCCCGATATCAGACATATATATAAGTAACGATATTGTTATTAAGCTCTAAAGAATTAAAATAGGGTTTGTAGAGTATAGATACATATATCAATGTTAGAAGTACAAGGGACACGCTACCAATATCGCACTACAGGAAAACGATATAGACTACAACGGAGGCTGATCTCGATATCAAACATCAAACGGTATTGATATCAGACTCCAAGATGTTTCAGCATCAATGTCGTAGTATTGAGTATAGATATCGACATCTGACGTATAAGGGAAACGGTATTGATACAGGATATAAAGGGGAAAGGATACCCCGATGTCGGGTGTATAAGGCTTGCAATATCGATAAAAACTACAATGGTTCACGAAACCGGTTTGGGACGTAAAATGATATTGGACGTACACATGGGATTCAAATCTTTGGAACTTGATACAATTAGGTATACATTATTTCGGAATAGATGCTTTTTACCTAAAAAATACAACACATAAGCTTAAAAACAAAAACACATAATATTTCAGAACATACAAAATATTAATTTCTTCTCGTACATTGTTTCAATTACAGACCCATGGCAATAGTATAGATGTTTATAGTCGATCATATTTCTGATAGACTGGTTTACTGCACGCTCATACAGGTACCTGGACATGGTGTTTAGAGACATCATGACATACACCTAAAGTTTGAAAATGTTACTGGGGAAGGTAGCTACTTAAATGCCTTGTCTATAATGTATAACACATATAGATGTTCAATGGAGGTATCCGCCTCCGTACGAAATTCACGTCACATTTATACATTTTAAGGAGTATATTTATAAGGAAATTGAAAATGTTCAAAACAAATTCATTAGTGATCTACATTTTAAGACGAATAGTGGAATTTACTTTACCAGCTATAAACAGAAACGTGCTATTTATAATTAAGTTAATTAATGCAATTTGAAAAAATAAAAATTCATTCCAACACATACTGTAATATTTATGTAAAACATATCATATTTGGGTTTGCTTATATACATTGAAGAGGTATACTTACGTGGCGAGTAAATTAAACAATTAGGCCAATTAATAACAATATATGACGTCACAGTGTCAATGACTTCACAGTATTTGTTGATACACACATATATATATATATATATATATACACGCATATATTACATGGATCATGCATCACAACACTGAATTGATTCTCACTAAAATACAATAAGATACAGCATTTATCACTTATATCAGCAAGTGTAACCTTTTTGATAATCGAAAACATTTTGTGCAATATGACATATGCTAACTGTAATTTCTACTGATACACATAGAAAGTGATTATATACACAATTTGCTGGACACAATTATCAAAATCGTCAACATGTAGTGAAGCTAAAGAAAAGAGAAAAATAAACATGTATACAACATTATTATGTTTTTTACAACGGAAATTGATTGTGTTTTGGTCATTATAACATGGTTATCTAACATGACTATTCTTATTTGAAGTTGATATGAGGAATCCATTATCCTAGGACTAATCCCTGGAGGTTAAGAATTCCTAGTGAAAATGGTTTTGAAAAATGTTTTTGCCAGCGGAAATAACAGCAAGTTACTCATAAGTATCACTCTTCAATGCCACGATAAAACATTAGACACATACATATTTAGATAATGAATGGATAGCATGTCAATCAAACGAACCTTTGGTGAATACATATTAATATTTTGTCATCAATTACACAGCAAATTAGCGTTTGACCGTACAACGGGGTATTCATGCAGTCAGGCTGATAACTTAAGTTTTTTTCTGCCTTTTGACACTCAAGACAATGCATTATGGATACAAATGGTGTCGTAGGGAATGGTTTGAACGTTTGATATGCAATGTATGTTAAGAACACTCACATTTGTGTGAGTTGCCTGTAATTGATACACTTACTCACTCCTTTTATTTCAAGAATTATACAAGACAATATATTTCATGCGTCAAACAATCAATAACATACATGTGATAGCGCAGTTTGCTTCACGAGATAAACGTTTAGCAGGTTTTTTTCTCTCTCAAATTTCATAACTAAAAATATCAATCTAACACATCAACAATGTCTTCGTTGGGAACTTAAAAACACGTTCGTACAATGCAAGATGATGATATCGTTTAAAGTGTAACTGTTATAAACAGTGTTGTCCCACTAACACACGAAACATCGTAACTACACTTTCGTACACACCTTACCATACTCATGTATAGTACACCAGTCGAACACTAAGTCACGAGTGTTACTCATGTTACTTAAGGTTTTTTTATGATTATAATGAAACAAAGTTAAATAATGCATATTACAAAAATAGAAAATACTTCTTCGAATTAACCGGTAACAGTGTCACTGTGAGATATCTCGAGTAAAAACATCAACATAGGTTTGCTCAGCCATATAAACTTACGTTCACGTAATATCAGGTTACCACACAGTAACATTGTAACAGTTTTTAGAAACTTAAATATTACAAACAAAATAGTGGTCAACACATGCTAGCTACTGTTTATTTAGGAGATATCGGTAACAACTCGCCACATCAATATACAATAAGACATCAGAGATACCACATTCAGTGCACCAGACACGCACGCATTTTCAAGTTTCTTTTTAATTTCCTACACAATGTTCAAGTTAACGGGGAGTTCAGTATGTGTATGATAAAGACAACAAGGGTCAATACAGACGACAATAAAGCGTTATATACAAAATGACTACTTGAGGAATTTGACGATATCCAAGGAACAATGATAGTGATGACTAGATATAGGTTCTGACACCTTTTATTAAATATCCGCTTCCATTTGTTGTTCTTCATTGTTATTCATCGCTGTTATTTCATCACATGATAAATCATCGAAGCTATCGTTGAATACATCATTGAAGGTTGTCTGCGTCATTTGCGTGTTTGGAGGAGCCACCGGAACCGGGTTGGTAAACATCCCACCATTCGGAAGTGGAAGTGGAAAGCTTCCGAATGAATTTTGGCGGTCATAACAGGGGCGTGATGACATTGAAGGTTTGTTGCTGGCACAGGACGCCCCCTTACGGACGTTCTTATGGGGCTGGAGCAACACTATGTACATTTTCGGTGCAAACAAGCACACCAGTGCGACTGTGGCACTAATGCTAACACACATACAAAGGGAGGTAACTTCAATCTGCAACGAAAATAGACATGTATTAGAAAAGATTCTAAAAATGTAGTTTAATGTTGCATTAATTTGGTATTACAGTCGGAGGCGAAACTACAATGTGTCTGCCAACGGTATCTGGTCCTTGAAACATGAAAAATCTAAAGCGATGTCATAATTTGGTCATGAATATTGCTACGTTTATCATTTTTGGTGTGAGCGTATGGTAACATGTATATTGATAGTGTAGATATGTATCACTCATCATAACTGGTTTGTTATCGACAATACATATAGAACTGTTTCGTGATACCAGGATTAGAAACCTGCGTCAACCTAGAATCCAAACATTCACAAACTACTAATATTCGGCGGAAATGTGAGCAAGGGAGGGGGGTGGGGGGTGGGGGGTAATTTTTAAAAGTGTTTAATTATTTCGGGATCGTTGAGCATGGCAATTTGAAAAACACTACAATAAGACTCCCCGAAAATAATCCTGTTTTAAGCTTGCATTACGTCATTCATGATATTATCATGATCATACGGATAAGCGTACACCAATAAACCGCATTATCATAAAGGAGATACTTTAATAAATACCAAAAACAGACGAATGAACCTCGTAATGTTAACATTAACCTTGATTACAAGATACTAAGTAACCTTTCATCAAAGTTGTAACCTAAATCCTCCATCATCAATTGGTGACGTGATTATTGCACCCACATAATGTGTTAATTACAGGAGATTATATGTTTTATTGATATGAATATGTTTAAACCGCCTTTATGTTATACTCCGCTGTTGTTTATTGTGATAAACCCTAGATAGACACTGTTTGAATAAGAATGATATCTTCCATTACACGAGAACGGACTACTCGCTTCATCACTGATTAGGTCATTGGTTTAATTACAGTATCTGGAAACATTGCCAATATTGGAAATTAAGTTGCTATTTGTTAAAGTTAATAGACTATTGCCAAAAACCTGAAGACATTCAGAGATTCTATGAATATATGTGGTAATTATCTTGTGTCGATTTTACATGGTGCCTATTCAAGCGGAAGTGTCTACGCGGAGATCAATACGCCTCGTTTATTGCCGGTCTTATCAGAGGTGTTCAGAACGAAAAACATAAGCCCACGTTAAAAAACCTCTTCTTTGACACTAACAACACCGGAGCTTCTTATGAAAAGACGCGTACTAATTCCCTTTCTAAAAGCAGGTTTAAATTCTCAGCTTTGGATATCTTTTTATTCCATATTGATATAAAACGGTATTTTGAAATTTGACGTGCGATGTCGCATACCTTGCCGTATGATTTTACATTTTTTGAATTTCGTTTTCTGAACGTATTTTGGTAAGATACCTAATATTGGTTAAAAGGGCTTCACATATTTGACGAGGGAAAAAATAAATCATTCTGTTGTTGATCAGCAATATAAACATTCAAATAGACAGCAATATTCCAGAGCATTGCTGCAGCAGGACACGTTGTCTCACCCTTAATACGCAAGGACAACAATACCAGAGCATCATGTCAAAGGGACAATATAGTTAGACTCACCACAGCATCAACACAATAGAGTTAGACTCAACACAGCATCAACACACTAGAGTTAGATTCACCACAGCATCAACACATTAGAGTTAGACTCACTACAGCATCAACACACAAGAGTTAGACTCACCACAGCATCAACACACTAGAGTTAGACTCATCACAGCATCAACACAATAGAGTTAGACTCACCACAGCATCAACACACTAGGGGAAGACTCACCACAGCATCAACACAATATAGATAGACTCACCACAGCATCAACACAATAGAGTTAGACTCACCACAGCATCAACACACAAGAGTTAGACTCACCACAGCATCAACACACTAGGGTAAGACTCACCACAGCATCAACACAATATAGATAGACTCACCACAGCATCAACACAATAGGGTAAGACTCACCACAGCATCAACACACTAGGGTAAGGCTCAACACAGCTTCAACACACTAGAGTTAGACTCACCACAGTATCAACACACTAGAGTTAGACTCATCACAGCATCAACACAATAGAGTTAGACTCACCACAGCATCAACACCATAGAGTTAGACTTACCACAGCATCAACACACTAGCGTTAGACTCACCACAGCATCAACACACTAAAGTTAGACTCACCACAGCATCAACACAATATGGTTAGACTCACCACAGCATCAACACAATAGAGTTCGACTCAACACAGCATCAACACACTAGAGTTAGACTCCCCACAGCATCAACATACAAGCGTTAGACTCAACACAGCATCAACACAATAGAGTTGGACTCACCACAGCATCAACACACTAGCGTTAGACTCACCACAGCATCAACACACTAAAGTTAGACTCACCACAGCATCAACACAATATAGTTAGACTCACCACAGCATCAACACACTAGAGTTAGACTCACCACAGCATCAACATACAAGCGTTAGACTCAACACAGCATCAACACAATAGAGTTGGACTCACCACAGCATCAACACAATAGAGTTAGACTCACCACAGCATCAACACACTAGAGTTAGACTCACCACAGCATCAACACACTAGAGTTAGAATCACAACAGCATCAACACAAAAGAGTTAGACTCACCACAGCATCAACACACTAGAGTAAGACTCACCACAGCATCAACACAATATAGTTAGACTCACCACAGCATCAACACAATAGGGTAAGACTCACCACAGCATCACAAACTAGGGTAAGACTCACCACAGCATCAACACACTAGAGTAAGACTCACCACAGCATCAACACCATATAGTCAGACTCACCACCGCATCAACACAATAGGGTAAGACTCACCACAGCATCAACACAATCTAGTTAGACTCACCACAGCATCAACACAAATAGACTTAGACTCACCACAGCATCAACACACTAGAGTTAGACTCACCACAGCATCAACACACTAGAGTTCGACTCACCAAAGCATCAACACACTAGAGTTAGACTCACCACAGAATCAACACAATATAGTTAGACTCACCACAGCATCAACACAAATAGAGTTAGACTCACCACAGCATCAACACACTAGAGTTAGCCTCACCACAGCATCAACACACTAGAGTCAGACTCAACACAGCATCAACACATTCGAGTAAGACTCACCACAGCATCAACACACTAGAGTTAGACTTACCAAAACATCAACACAATAGAGTTAGACTCACCACAGCATCAACACAATAGAGTTAGACTCACCACAGCATCAACACACTACAGTTAGACTCACCACAGCATCAACACACTAGCGTTAGACTCACCAAAGCATTAACACACTAGAGTTAGACTCACCAAAGCATCAACACACTAGAGTTACACTCACCACAGCATCAACACACTAGCGTTAGACTCACAACAGCATCAACACACTAGAGTTAGACTTACCAAAGCATCAACACAATAGAGTTAGACTAACCACAGCATCAACACAATAGAGTTAGACTCACCACAGCATCAACACACTAGAGTTAGACTCACCACAGCATCAACACACTAGAGTTAGACTCACCACAGCATCAACACACTAGAGTTAGACTCACCACAGCATCAACACACTAGAGTTAGACTCACCACAGCATCAACACACTAGAGTTAGACTCACCACAGCATCAACACACTAGAGTTAGACTCACCACAGCATCAACACACTAGAGTTAGACTCACCACAGCATCAACACACTAGAGTTAGACTCACCACAGCATCAACACACTAGAGTTAGACTCACCACAGCATCAACACACTAGAGTTAGACTCACCACAGCATCAACACACTAGAGTTAGACTCACCACAGCATCAACACACTAGAGTTAGACTCACCACAGCATCAACACACTAGAGTTAGACTCACCACAGCATCAACACACTAGAGTTAGACTCACCACAGCATCAACACACTAGAGTTAGACTCACCACAGCATCAACACACTAGAGTTAGACTCACCACAGCATCAACACACTAGAGTTAGACTCACCACAGCATCAACACACTAGAGTTAGACTCACCACAGCATCAACACACTAGAGTTAGACTCACCACAGCATCAACACACTAGAGTTAGACTCACCACAGCATCAACACACTAGAGTTAGACTCACCACAGCATCAACACACTAGAGTTAGACTCACCACAGCATCAACACACTAGAGTTAGACTCACCACAGCATCAACACACTAGAGTTAGACTCACCACAGCATCAACACACTAGAGTTAGACTCACCACAGCATCAACACACTAGAGTTAGACTCACCACAGCATCAACACACTAGAGTTAGACTCACCACAGCATCAACACACTAGAGTTAGACTCACCACAGCATCAACACACTAGAGTTAGACTCACCACAGCATCAACACACTAGAGTTAGACTCACCACAGCATCAACACACTAGAGTTAGACTCACCACAGCATCAACACACTAGAGTTAGACTCACCACAGCATCAACACACTAGAGTTAGACTCACCACAGCATCAACACACTAGAGTTAGACTCACCACAGCATCAACACACTAGAGTTAGACTCACCACAGCATCAACACACTAGAGTTAGACTCACCACAGCATCAACACACTAGAGTTAGACTCACCACAGCATCAACACACTAGAGTTAGACTCACCACAGCATCAACACACTAGAGTTAGACTCACCACAGCATCAACACACTAGAGTTAGACTCACCACAGCATCAACACACTAGAGTTAGACTCACCACAGCATCAACACACTAGAGTTAGACTCACCACAGCATCAACACACTAGAGTTAGACTCACCACAGCATCAACACACTAGAGTTAGACTCACCACAGCATCAACACACTAGAGTTAGACTCACCACAGCATCAACACACTAGAGTTAGACTCACCACAGCATCAACACACTAGAGTTAGACTCACCACAGCATCAACACACTAGAGTTAGACTCACCACAGCATCAACACACTAGAGTTAGACTCACCACAGCATCAACACACTAGAGTTAGACTCACCACAGCATCAACACACTAGAGTTAGACTCACCACAGCATCAACACACTAGAGTTAGACTCACCACAGCATCAACACACTAGAGTTAGACTCACCACAGCATCAACACACTAGAGTTAGACTCACCACAGCATCAACACACTAGAGTTAGACTCACCACAGCATCAACACACTAGAGTTAGACTCACCACAGCATCAACACACTAGAGTTAGACTCACCACAGCATCAACACACTAGAGTTAGACTCACCACAGCATCAACACACTAGAGTTAGACTCACCACAGCATCAACACACTAGAGTTAGACTCACCACAGCATCAACACACTAGAGTTAGACTCACCACAGCATCAACACACTAGAGTTAGACTCACCACAGCATCAACACACTAGAGTTAGACTCACCACAGCATCAACACACTAGAGTTAGACTCACCACAGCATCAACACACTAGAGTTAGACTCACCACAGCATCAACACACTAGAGTTAGACTCACCACAGCATCAACACACTAGAGTTAGACTCACCACAGCATCAACACACTAGAGTTAGACTCACCACAGCATCAACACACTAGAGTTAGACTCACCACAGCATCAACACACTAGAGTTAGACTCACCACAGCATCAACACACTAGAGTTAGACTCACCACAGCATCAACACACTAGAGTTAGACTCACCACAGCATCAACACACTAGAGTTAGACTCACCACAGCATCAACACACTAGAGTTAGACTCACCACAGCATCAACACACTAGAGTTAAACTCACCACAGCATCAACACACTAGAGTCAGACTCAACACAGCATCAACACACTAGAGTTAGACTCACCACATCATCAACACACTAGCGTTAGACTCACCAAAGCATTAACACACTAGAGTTAGACTCACCAAAGCATCAACACACTAGAGTTAGACTCACCACAGCATCAGCACACTAGAGTTAGATTCACCACAGCATCAACACACTAACGTTAGACTCACCAAAGCATTAACACGCTAGAGTTAGACACTAAAGCATCAACACACTAGCCTTAGACTCACCACAGCATCAACACACTAGGTCAAGACTCACCACAGCATCAACACAATATAGTTAGACTCTCCACAGCATCAACTCACTAGGGTAAGACTCACCACAACATCAACACACTAGAGTTAGACTCACCACAGCATCAACACACTAGAATAAGACTATCCACAGCATCAACACACCAAGGTAAGACTCACCACAGCATCAACACACTATAGTTAGACTCACCACAGCATCAACACACAAGATTTAGACTCACCAAAGCATCAACACACTAGAGTTTGACTCACCACAGCATCAACACACTAGGGTTAGACTCTCCACAGCATCAACACACTAGAGTTAGACTCACCACAGCATCAACACATTAGAGTTAGACACACCACAAACGTCAACACACAAGGACAAAATATACCACAACGTCAGCACACAAGGACAAAAAATACCCCATTGTAAACACACAAGGACAAGATATATCCTTCTTGTAAACACACGAGGACAAAATATACCCTTTTTGTAAACACACGAGGACATAATATACCCCATTGTAAACACACAAGGACAAGCTATATCCTTCTTGTAAACACACGAGGACAAAATATACCCTTTTTGTAAACACACGAGGACATAATATACCCCATTGTAAACACACAAGGACAAAATATACTACAGCGTCAACACACAAGGACAAAATATACCACAAAGTCAACACAAAAGGACAAAAAATACCCCATTGTAAACACACAAGGACAAACATACCGATTTGTAGACACACGAAGACAAAATATACCCCATTGTAAAACATAAACACACACAAGGACAAAATATACCACAGCGTCAACACACAAGGACAACATATACCACAGCGTCAACACAAACTTATTTTATATATACAAGCGTTAATACATAAGGACAAAGTATACCAAAGCTTGACATACAAGGATATAGTATACGACAGCGTCAAAACATAATGATAAAATACATTTCCTCGTCAGCGGCAACACATTATGGCAAATTATACCATGGCACAGCGTCAGTGCACAAGAAAACAGTATATTATAGGTAGCAGTGTACAAAAGCGTACGGTGGCCATGGGTGATATTTTTGTACAAAGAATAACCCCTGTAATTTTACATGTATCAGAAGTTAAAAAACAAAAACAGGAATATACATGATGATTTGGACTATGTGGGCTTCACATTTAAAAAAATGATAATTCGAATTTGGCTTGAGACTACATTTTTGGCCATTTACGAATCTGTGTCTACACAACAAAAGCTAGCTTTTCATGTAGTTTAGTTTCTACTCAGCACATGTGTACATATTGTGAAAAATCAAGTTTGACGACCTATGCTAAAACGTGAGTATTTCTGTGACCGAGGGTGATATTTAATTTAAGGCAAGATTTCAGAAAAAAATTACTACTTGCGTGGGTCAAATTTTGGGTTAAAAATCATGTTTTTATGCATTTTTTCCGTTTTTTGATGTGGTAACCATGGTTTTCACAAGAACCAAATCTGGGGAAATCACTTCTTGAAAAAAACAACACATTCTTCTAAAAAACGCGTATTCAAAATGTAGTTTATAAACATATATATATATGTAGGTGTGTTGTGCAGGATGAATCCGCTATCCATGTTTATCCGAGACATGCCCTTTATTTTTAGGGTCAAGCCATTTCTACTGTACTCTGCTACCATAGTATGAACGTCATCACACAAAAACAACATTTACTAGAACGTCCTCACACATTGTCACATACCACATCGTCAACACATACAATTAAAATCATATCACACGGCTACATTTTGTCTTATTGTGTTGACATTGCGATAAATTGATGAAATTGTTGACGCTATGGTATTTTTCTCTTGCATCATGCATATATTCATTGGTTTTATATAAACATTTTGTATCTTTATCGTGAACATGATATTCTTTCTCAACATATTCAATGCCAAAAAAAGAGCACATGCAATAATGTATAAAACGATCATTTGGATAGAATATGAGTATGCCACAGCGTCAACACACAGAAACAATTTCAGATTAAATGACTCAAAAAGCGGCAGAATAATTAATAAAATTGTTTTTAAAATTTCCAGAAAATATTGATTTTCTGTACAACATGTACTGTATCACCAGAAACATTAGGTCATTATAACGATGAACTTTTCTTTAAAAAAAACTACTGAGTATACGTTTGGATTAAAATATTTTTAAATGTATTTACTTTTAATCAAAGGATTTTAATAAATCGTAAGGTTAAACTGAAAACTATTACTTATATTTGGAACAGTACTTTTCGTGTTCAAAACAATCGCAGCATTTATAATCTATACCATAACATTTTTAAAGTTAAAATGTAATTCCGCTTAAAAATTGTACTTGAAAACATAACAACCGATCACCGTAGGGTGTAGATATTGTTTTAAACGGGTAACGGATTTGAAATTTAAAACAAAAGAAGTTGCGTTTATGCTTACGTGCTACTCTGTTCGAGGGGGATAAGATAAAATAATTTATTTTTCTGATTTGCAGGATTAATGACACCAGACCTAGCATCCAAACATACATAGTCCAGTAGGTGAGTACGAAATTGATCAATACTGCCACCATGTAAATATTTACGTCCATGGGAAAACATTTTGAGCTGTAATCCCAGCAAGAAAGCAAACCCTCCAGACGACAGTTTATTTCGTTTCAAAGTACAACATGCAAATCTATTTCTGTATCTTGCAGTAAAATGAGTCTAAGAATATAAAGTGGAATCTACAAAGTCAGTTGGCAACGCTTCGCTTTCAAAAGCCGTTCATAATTGGTAACAAGGGAGGTGGTATAAAATTTGATGTCAATAGCCAGCTCTGTCTTAGACCTATAACTGGATTAGCGTACTTTAAACGGTTGAAGGTATGCGGGTTTAATCCTTTGGGATATGACACCATCTACCATCTTTGGTAGTGGGTCTTTTCTCAAGGGTTAACTTTTAACCGTAATCGACCAATGCAAATTGTCGTGGATCATTTCTAAAAGTAAAAGCTTTATTTTTATATGGGGATATGTTGTCTTGGAAGGTAGTTAAGAAAGATATGTTCTTTTCAAGAATACTCTTGTCCTACAAGTAACCACAGCATCAACACACTAGAGTAAGAGTACACTGACGTCAATGTTAAATTGCTTTTAAGAGTACATTGTAGAGTATTGAAGAAACAGTATATTCTACGTCATCTGGTTTCAAACATTCCCAGCTTTACACTTTAGGAACGTTACAGCTGGTTTGACATAAATTCAGATTGCAAATTTTGTCAACGAATTATATATTAACTACCTTTTGGGAATTTTTGTTTTTGTACCTTTTGAGAGTCTTTGTGTATTTGTTTTGTCGTTGTGAATGTTAAGTTCTAGTGTCATGCATTTGGAGGTCAAATAACACGTTTGTAAACTTTTTTTTCTTTCTATGTACAATGCTTAACAATTGAATCACGATGTTAAAAAATAAAGCGTACGAGGATAAATACTTCTTTGTTGTTTTGGAATCACTCGATGTTTCAGAAGCTGTTTACAAACCTTCACGTTCCACAATTATTTAGTGTTGTTGCAGATGTCGTTAAAAGGTCGACGACGCCCTGAGATTAAAACTATAATCAGCATGAGCTTTATTCCTTTAAGATGTTGATTAGGAGTAACCAATTGATGAAACAGTCCATTTCTCTTGTGCAATTTGCCGGTTTTAAGATTCCGCACAAAAAAAGTATCGATACTCCAAAGGCATAACGTACATATTCTATATTGTAAGGTTATATACGATATTCATTTTATTAAAACCTCACATAAGCCTATGGATAATGTGTGACTGAAGTATGACCTATCGAATGTGTAAGAAACACACAATTTCGTTCATGTTTACCACCGGACATAATGGGGATCGCCGATACGTGGAGAAAATGGACATAAAAAGGACTGAATGAACGGAATGATAAATAATTAAGAAATAAAAAAGTGTATTAACTCATATATGCAATGATCCTAACAAACTGCAATATACCTCATTGGCGGATATTTGAAATCGTTCCAAATGATATATTTTATATCCTTGATTTAAAATGAATATCAGATACCCTGAACATGTACTTAGCTGTAACACGATCGCGATAGCTGTTCTGGAAGGAATCGATCTTCGTTCTGACATCATTCTAACCATAAACTCAATACAATAGAAACGTAAACAAAAAATGTCTATAGAATATGTTCTTACAGTAACAACATTCGATTAACTTTTTCCACTACAAAAGGTACCTGGCTCTAGAATGCATCCATTTTAAACGCTACACGTGTTTATAACACGTGATATGATCTTACACGTGCTGTTCCGGAATATCATAGCTCACCTTGATTCATTTCAGTATTATGAGTAAAATTTAAAGTTTGATCTAACTGCTCACTCAAGTACAAATTGGTAGGGCTGTGGAACTTTATGACAATGTCACAGAAAGCAATCTATACAATAGTATTATTTCTGCTTTTATAGTGAAAGTAATATATATTTTACTCGGAGACTTTCGCTACATGGTATTTGTGTTTTTGCAGTAGGTTTAATTTTGTATTGAGTTAGAGAGTGTCTGTTCTCATTGTATTGAACGGTCACTAGATCTCCCTTCTGAAGTTTACATCACATGATAAGACCCACCAACACACCACACCTCGTTTTGTGAATGTTTTAGTAACTATCATCATATTAACGTATATCTAGTTTTTGATTTATCAGTTTAAGAAACAAAAATCCCATTTAAGCGGTCTGCGGATTAAGCGACATCAATCATTCTACGGTGAGATACCATACTGAATTAGATCCCTATCAATAACCAAAGACAGCAGAAATATACATTTACTAGCATAAGGTTTTAAAAGCTCACACCCGAACTTATTAAACATTACATGTTTCGGGCATTTGGTATTTAGACGAAAATATGTTTTGACACATGTTGTAGCTCCAAGTGACACTTTGATAGATGTGTAACGTTACGTATCCGAAAACCATTTATCTTCTCTAAAACATGTTTTAATATAGAATAAGCTTGGCAGAGCGCATATGCCCTGAATATGTCTATTAATCTTATCATCATAATAACTATAATAACTGGATATATATATATGTATACCAACAGAATGTTCGTTAGAAAAGTGTTCAGATTAGTTTCAGGCACATACTTGTTTCATCCAAGCCTTTGGCGAGTAATGTTTTAACGAAACGTGAGAGCTACCGGCGCCGTCTCACATTTCAATTGACATTTGTCGGTCTTCATACCGCTCCAATATTTATTTACAAATATGACCTAAGTCCATGTTAGAATACTGTTAAATGCTTCTACTCAGAACAAGTTGAAAGCTGTGATGGGGCTCTGTGAATGTTTTGTGCAAATATTGGTCTCGTCTAGTGTAAAACGACATGAAAGGTTATTCCCGAGGACAAGTCTATAACAAAATAGGTTGGAAGGTCAAAGCTGAGTATCAAGATGTTCCGCAAATACTTAATACTCAATAATCAAATAGCGCAAAAATGTTTTGTTGGTTTGGTTTAGTTTTTTCCTCATTTAGGCATCAGCCTGCTATTATGTTTTCTTACTGATGGAAATACGTTTGAACACTACGTGAAATATATTTCAATCACCAAAGTAAGTATCGGCATACTAAGTCATTTTTATAAAGGATAACGTCGAAACTCAAAGTTGTTACAAAAAGCCCTAAAAACTTTCACACCATTTTTTTTTTATCAACTCATCATGTTTACTTGTATTAATAATTGATTTTGGAAGGAAACTACTACAAAGCTTCATTTTTCGTATGATTCAAATTTTCGTGTTTTATGCGATAAACAGTCACATGATAGCTAATTCATAAACAAATATTATTCAACTATAGTGACAGAAGAGTGAATATTGATAAATTTTGTGAATTCGTACAATGTTAAACCCAAAGTCGGCTGTATTTGGAATGATATAAAGCGACAGCAATAAGACATGCCTACCTTGAAGTCACTACTTGCCCCAAAGTAGATGGGGATGAAGGCAAGCCAAACGATGCAAGTGCTGTACATAGTAAATGCTATACACTTTGCCTCGTTATAGTTTTGTGGGATCTTGCGTGTTTTAATCCCGTACACAGTACAGATGATGATTAAGAGTATGTTATACATCAGAGACACGATGATGGCAATTTGGCTTGCACGACACTTGAGGACTAGAAAGGTACTTTGCTGAAATACATACATAGTGTCCGGCTGTTCAAAACCGAGCCACGTGAGGCCTCCTACGATCTGCACAGACACCATGCTCATACATATAAAAATCTGCGATCTAGGACTAGTGTATGAAGGCCGCTTGACCATTGCTTTAATCCCGTTGTTAAAAATTCGATATATCCGGTTTGTTTTGGTCAACATTGCGGCATATATAAGACAGAGTGACACCCCTAATCCAAGTCTGCGCAGAGTACACAGGATTATTGAAGGCCGAATCAGCATGATCAAGGATGTTCCGTAAGCCATGGAAATGCCTATGAGGAGAACATAGCAAAGCTCCCGCCCAGAAGCCATGATAACAGGTGTGGAATTGTAACGAATAAACACAACCACCACTAACACTGTGCACACGATCCCAAAACTCGAAAACACAATCGGAAGTATAACCCATAGACTGTCCCATTCGAGATGCAATACCGGAAGTGGGACGCACATGGACTTATTCACATTTGGATGATATCCCTCCGCACATTCCGTGCATGTGAATTCATCCTCTAGATATTCATTATCCGCACATTGAATGCAAGCCCAACAACAGCTCTCGCCCTTTTCCAGTTTGGTGGAACCGAACGGACACGGGTCACTGCACACGGACTTCGGAAGTTCACCCGTTTCCTTACTCCACTTTATTAGGCTGGTGTTGAGTCGTAGACTACAATATAAAATAGAACACAAAATGATTCGAAGGGCAACAACAGGGATCAGCAAAAGAATTAAAAAGTTATGACGTTATTTCATAAGTCAAGAGATGAGTTAATTGCTAGCTCTGATGTCATACTGGCAAGGCGACTATTAGCAAATGTTAAAATCCTCAAGAACTGCGGATCAAATAATGAATGTCAATCGCAAAGTAAGATGTAATGTTTGTGCCAGGTTAGACCGAGACTGTCATTTTAATCCGATACAGCTAGTCTCGTTATTACCATCGACCACCCTGTCTGGTCAGTAATGCTTAATGCATTAATACATACGGGATGAAAGTTCATTTTATAACGCGCGGTCCCAATAGCAATACAAATATATAACGTAACACGGCGGCCCCTATATGTTATAAACTTAATTTAACCACCCATATTGCGGAATATATAGGTTGGTATTTAAACTGATTACACAGCGTTAAAACCCTCATTATCAGGAATAATCTCAAAGGTATAAAAACGATTTCCACGAACTCGCCTTGGATGTCAACTCCTATATTTAGAGTCATAAGTGTCGCATATATCACGTTTGTAAACGCACAAAGAGGCGAACTCACAAAGGAACTAGTCGCCCAAAGGCTGCCAAGCTTAACGACAGGGTATCATTTCTAACCTATATACAAAACTATTTTACAATGAAAAAGAATAATGATAGAAAAAATGAATAGAATAAAATAGAATAAAAAATCATAAATAAAAACAAAAACAAAAACAAGATTTGAACATTTTCGTCAAGTTACCAAGTTTTCCTGCAATGAATACGTAACACACAATATCTTTAAGTCGATTGTGACGTCTACAAAAGGGTTGGGGTTGGGGGTTGAGAGTGAGGTCAAATAAAGTATTCCGTCGAAACACTTTACCACTAGAATATTAGAAAAAAATATTTCCATATATATAACTTCCCTTTAGTTTCGCTGTTAGTTTTTGCTTGTGTATGTATGTACATTGTAATTGATTGTGATAAAGATATAAGTATTGTCAAAATCAACAATAATATATATATTTAAGATAGCAAGAAAAAATGAAAAAAATATTGAATGCAATAGACTCGCAAAGAGAAATCCCACTTAATTTAGAACTATTTTTTACTTATATTCTGTTAATTAATCAATGCATTATAGAGACCCATATCTCAGACAAACCGTACTTGATTCAACCCAATTAACTTTTTGAATATAAGCACTATTAATTATGTGATCGATCGTACAAAAATTCAAAATGGTTTTATTGCACCTGTACAAGGTTTTGCGGGCAATGGTCATGATTTGAAGAAGTTCATATCACTACCCCGATTAACACATATTAAAAAGCAGATGGTAAATATATAGAAAAAAAGGGAAAGCAGTTTCCTGAAAATCTTACACGCTTAACGGGACACCTAGATTATTGACAGCTAGATATGAGTAGGACCGACTCACAAGCAAAATTTTGCAACATGTTTTCTTTCCAGTATTTTCATTGGGTGTTTTAAGAATATACAATTTAAATGCAATTCAACAAACGCATGATATTTGCTACTAATTGGTCGGAGTTTATAATACTAAAACATCGATAGTAAAAACTAAGTATTATCATTGCAAAATACAACTTCGGGAACAGGTTAAACGACTCTTTAGAAACTGAAACCGTAGAATCAAAACTGTTACCCTACTATTAAAACAAACCAGGGGTTATATAGAATTTAAAAGGAGTGACATATTACAGTTTTACAAGTGATATGATATGTAATTTCTACATGGAATTTATATAAACGACAAACATTACATCGAGGTTCTACAGAAGTTGAAAATAGCGATAAATTATCCTACTTATCCTAAAAAGAAAAATGACTCGGTGTTAAAAATAAAAATGCAACCAATTGCAAATTAAGTTTATCATTTCTTTAAAAATCCCAAAAGTATTGACAGCCCGAGTTAAATAGAAATACTTGAGGACGAACTGTGTAAGCGTTCATCATAGTGAATATTGGCCAGGTTCAATGTGCTATAAAGTACTATTCCGGTATTAAGATAGTTTCTTTATAGTCTTTATAAGACAATCTCAACATTTTACGTTTTGAATCGATAATAACGCTTGTAGCGTTTCCTTGATAAATTTGGTTATCATTCAAATATATGCAAATGGCAGTGAATTGGATTGGTCATGCTGCGACCGTTACTGTCACGGTAAGTACACAAGTCGTGGGTGTTTTCCTCCTAGCTCTTGTCAGAACAAAACTGCTTGTAGCGCTCCATCACTAGATACACACAGTATGACAGTTGCTCATCTCTGCGAATCTAAATCTGTCAGATATTCAGAATCGGGAAGCAGAACGTTTGAATGGTCCCTTTGTGCGTTGTCCGACCAATATTGTCCACATCAATTGCCGGACTGGCCATGCTGTTGACCAATTCTCATCCTGCATATTTGTCAGTGGTATGGCCCAATAGCAATTAGTTTGGTCAGCTTAATGTTACAATTACAAATTTTCTTCACCATTTTAGAATATATAGAACTTGGCACCTTGTCTAGTTTTCTTGTTTTGATTTAAGGCCATTCATGTGCAGTTTGGTTGCGATATTCGTGTTTCAGAAAAGTACATTTTAGTTCTGGATGATAATGTTTGCGTAACTTTTCGTTGAAACAAACTTGTTTCAACCCACCACATCAAATCTTACAGAACGATATGCACACCCTAGTGTCATAGTTTTTGAGCTGTTTAAAATAACTTTTTGTGATTTCTTTCATTGTAATACGTTATATTATGTAATTTCGAATTCTGGAATAAAAAATATTCAAATATATGGACTTAAAATTACGTTAAGTTGACAGGACTGTGCAATTTAGTGTCCAATAGAATCTATAAAAAGTAATTGTGCTGGATTGGAGATTTTTTTCGTATATTGTCAGATGTCTGCTTTTGACCTTAATGCAATGGACTCGTAATGCGGAATTTAGACGTAGGTTGATATAAAGACAAAGTCGGCAATCTTACTAGTGGTGGTATCGTAGGGTTCTGACCTACTCGTCTGTTGGCCTCTGATATAAAACTAACTCATCGTGTCAATCATATTGAGCTCCGTGCAGCTGCCTATTTCAGTGTATACTTATATGATCATGGCAATGTATTAAGTTAGCATTATTGCATACTTATGTTGACATCTGATTCTCGTTTCACTGTCTGAAGTCAGTTATAACATTGTGACATTGTGTAATTCCCTGAATAATTGTCCCTTGTTATTGATAATCTATTGTGTAACGCTCTGTCCTCATAAAGCTCTTATTCAGAAAACGTATATGATTTTCTAACAACTGACAAAAAGTATGCTGATATAGAAAAGAAATTGGTTGTTTCTGTCACTTTCGAACTTTTACTCATTGTATTATACCACGTATTGTAAATACGACCCATTTAAAAAAAAATTTGATAGCTTGTCAAGAATCAGATCTGAAAGTTCATATCTTATTTTTGTAATTTGTCGACGAGAAATATCAAAATATTAACTCAAGGTTGGATTTTTCCTCAGCTGTAAGTTCCGTCTGATATCATATCATCATTTTTATTATTTGCTGAAAAATCTGTGAATAACCTAAGGCTTTTTATACAAACTTTTAATTCTTTGATGGTTTCTTATCTAAACTTTAAAACCTACGCAATACTGTTTTTGGTATATAACACATAATAGGCGTCTGTGACTAAATCCAATATATTGTCTGTCAATGGGGAACCAAAATGAGCCTAATAACTTTGTTGTTAAAACATAAACCTACGGTTTGAAGACATTTCTAAATATTTATTTCCTAAAACAAAGCCCTAAATATTTCTAATCAAATACCTGATAGTAGGCAGGCTTTGTCCCTTGGCACCAGCAAAGTAATCGATAAAAGCTAATTGGTTGGTTTCAATTACTTATAACGTCAATACTATTTACCTGAAGTATCACTGCTGGTCAATAATGGTCAACATGTTGTTATCACAGCTCAACCAATATTGACAAAAAATTGTTTGCAACTGAACCTTATCTGAGAATAATGTAAATACACTGACCATAAAATGACCACTTCTATGATCGAAGTTGATAAGCTTCTAATCTCCCGAACATGGTTTAACTAAACAATATCTTCCACAGCCAACACACAGCTGTAAACTAATCCTAATGACGAACGCACACAATTATTGTCTAGTTTAGAAAACACATTTGTGTACAGCAATTGATTTACACTTTGCAATAAGCTTGTTGTCGAGTCGGATTTAATGAGAAGAAATAATTAAGTATGGGCAAATAGTATTTTGCCATTTAATTATCAACTACAGTTTGACTTAAGCTATTATATTTGTGGTCAGATTCTAGCACAAACCAGACCGCGAAGATATAGATTAAAAAAAGCCCTGGTAAACAGGAAATACGAAATACAATATTTTCTTTAATACACACTTGTGATTATTCCATTTTAGTATTTCAGTGTGATAGCAAAGCTATCCGTGAGTTTGTTAAAACAAGTAAGTCCTACAAAAGTGTCCAAAGGTACTTTGATAATTACAATACCCAACTTTTCGAAAGAAAGAAGCATTAAAGAGATATGGGGGAAAACTCCACACTCGTCGCTCAGCAACGTAGTGATTGTAGGATTACATGACCATTGGTACGGATCCCTATGATAGTTGCTCCCTGGACTAGACAATGTACCACTGTAACTGATACACTAAGAACTAAGCACAATAAACAGAAAGGGTTGACCAAACGTTTATAAAAACCGGTCGTAAGCTAAATACAGTGTACATAAACATCTTGAAAATGTTATCACGGTGGACTCTTAACCTGCTAAAATGAATAACAATTCCCAGACAAGGTAAATTAATAGCTGTTCGAAAATGTAAATAACGCATAGACGTACATGTTTTTACTATTGTTTTTGATCTACAGGCTAGGTTTGACATTCATTTATCGGAAACAAAGAACTGCTTATATCAGTTTGTTGTATTAAGTCCATATTTTACATAACTCATTTCCCAAGGAAACGGTCTTCGTTTGTTTTGCTGACATCCCGGTACATCGTCGTGGCTGTCGACATGTACAACGATTCGAGTTAGACGTTTACATGGAAAATCACTCAGTGCTTTAATAGATATTGACTATATGTAGTCTAAATATGTACCTGTCTGTCCAATCTCCGATCAAGACATACTCATACCGTCCATCATCTCTGGCCTGGTACTGGTAGATATCATACTTCCCTAGACCGTCTCCCTTCTCGTTGAAACGGACAGTGTCACCACTGATACCTGTTGATAATGGATTGTTAATGAATTAAATCAGATCACTAATGATAATCCTTATGACGACTAATATTTACTACCTTTGCGCTGATACTTTGTCAATATTGAGTATACACTGCAAAACACTGAATATTTATAGATAAATAGTGAATATTTAAATGCAATCGCAAACGTTAAGGTCCTGTCACACCTAGCCGATTTGGGTCGCCGGAGCTGTACCGGAACACACATTTCGGGGATCGGTACTAGTACGGAAGCACAACGGTTTCACATCGCTAAAACGGTAGTACATCGTCAGGACATCGCCAGAACATCGGCGAGAAATTTTAGTTCCACCGTTACGCTGCCGGAGTGAGCAACGGGACTACAACGATGGTACAACGGCAGTACTCCGATATGGCTTCGTTAATGTCGGTAGAGCACCGGTAGCGCTCCGTAATGGATCGGCGGCTCTCCGGTGGCCTTAATGTGTACCGTACCGGTACCGATGTGATACCATAATGTTACCGAATACCACCGAAGTAGTACTGATGCACCGCCGATGTACTAACGGTGTACTACCGTTCTTAATGATGCGCCACGGTATCACTCCGCTATAGCTCCAGTCAACGATGGCACATCGGTAGAACAACGGCGGCGCCTCGGTAGAACAACGGCGGCGCATCGGTAACACTAAGGTGACAGAAAAGTGGTCTTTGGTAGCACATCGGTTCCTACATCGGTAGAACACCGGTAGTTCATCGGTATTGCTACGGTCAATTTTGGTTTTCAAGTGCTTTCTCACCGGAGCTCTGCCGATTTTCTCGCCGTTGTTAATATTTTACTCCGGTTTGGTCCCGGCGAGGTACATCGGTAGTGTGTGACAGACCTTTTAAATACGTACTCGTAAACATTGAATATAAAATAGTTGTTATTGAATATAAACGTCCCAACAATGAAAATGAACATATGCATAAAAATTCATTAGTAAATATGGTCAATGTTCTGATCAACATTGTCCGAACAGTTGACAAATACAAGCAGTAACTTTACAAATATATCCAACAAATGTGAAAATAAAATCTAGATAGTTGTTGATAATCATCGTTTAACCATTTGATACTACTTTGAAAAACACCGAAGGAAAAAGGTGACAGTTTCAATTTGGCGCAAATGTCGGATTGAGGTTGACTTTGGTTACTGGTTGTAACATACGAAAGTCATTGAATAATGATAACTGGTTTGACGGAACATCTCACCTAACATGGCTGTTTTCCTAAACAAACTCCCCCACTGCAGATGTCGACAATCCCTGTACAACTACCATAAACCGTAATAACGCATTTGAAACTGTATTTTGTCGGCATGGTAAAAACTTTGATAATTTTGTTTTAAAACGAAAACCATACATTGCGGGACTTTTATGAAACAAAAACATGAAATGTGAAATAAATAAAATACAATCAACAAACGTGTACTTGAGTGTTAACATTCAGCGGGGCTAAAACGACTTTAAGGGGAGGCTGCTGTATTTATACGAAAAATCAGAATGCGACTAACAGGAATCCTTGAATAGAGTTCTGAATCTAAGCTGAGAAACTTTCCTTACTTCGGGGTCTGTGTACTAACTAGTTTATTAACTCAGTGCGTTTGCTTTAGTATTTATGTTAGTGTACCGGTTAGAAACAGTGTCACTTCTGTTATACACTGACGCGTCCAGTATGACAAGTTCTCGCGAATAACGATTTAGCATTATGATGCGTTAGCGGATTAAAATCACCAGTAGTTATCAATAAAGTACATATGACAAAAGCTTTATCATTATAAATGGCTAATGATGGACGCCAGTCGAGTTTCCGTAAACACAATAATCAAAGCGGCTCATTAGCAGTCACGACAATAGCTAACCGCGAGGCTTCATCACGTGGACAGGTACCGTGTCTCATTTCTGATTAGACTAGAGGAAGCAGGTGTAGCTACAATAGCCTTGATCTAACGTCAACAAATTCAGATCGATCAACAATTTCTATTGGTGGTTTATGCTTTACAGGCCATTTATGAACAAAGATTTTAAAACATCCTATCCAATCTCTTTTCTGTAATGGTTTCCCCTTTTGTATCTTAAGGCGTCATGTTTTTTTTTATTTTCAAAGTCATCATTGAATTCGAAAATGTGTGATATTACTGTAAAGTAAGAGCCAGTGTTAGGATCGATATATGTTTCTATTGTAACGTATCGCAATGTTAACGGCACAATTGTTATACGTGTACATCTGTGAAATGGTAACGTGTAGACCCTCCGTTAGTATTGTTCTCGTCAAAGATCAAAGACGAGTAAAACTTATTCAAAAAACAATTTATTTTGCAACATACGCATATCTTTAAAAAGAAAATGCTATTATTGTTGTTTCGAATAGAATTAGCCGATATGCGCAACGGCTTGCTAAATAATTTGATTATTCTTTCAAGCAATTTTTTAAAGAACTAATATTGATTGTTGTTAATCGAATTCTATATTTGCAAAGAAATTAACGGTAGCACAGGCAAACTTTGTAAAGGACAACTTCTCACATATTTAATATTTACAGTGGAACTGCAAAACACGATAGAGAGTAAGTATATGCATATGACCAAAGAATATACACGTTCTAACATTTTCTATCGATGTTGATTAAAATCAGCAAAATAAGGTACACATGAATGACCAATTACGTACTTTTACATCTTTGGACACGAGCTCGGTTATAAAGTTAGCTATATGTAATAATCACCTGACCACTGACATACATAGAAAATGACAGCTCTTTCTTTTACAGCGGACGTTTACCGTCTTGATGAACTAAAGATCACCACAATCAAAGTGGAATTGTATTGGTTGTATAAAGTTGTTTTTTTAAAGCAATGTATACACTTAACGACCCTTTAGGAATCACGGGATTCGTTCATGATTTTCTCATTATAACATATGGCAATGGTAACGTGTCATGTTTTCGTGAACTATTTTGTAGTTTGAATATAATAGTATATGGGTGATGTACAACGACAATTACTGAAGAGATCAGTCACGACATTATGAACCAAAACTTAATGCGAACCAGCGTTCTCTGCACAACAACAGATATCCGCTTTGATTTACTGAGTTATTGCTTCATAAAAATCGAAAGTAACAGTATGCACTGAATATCACAACCATCTGAGAACTGTTACTGGGCCAGCTCTATTTTTATGGTACGTGATGTCTTTTCCCCCTTGGTTTCAGTGATCGTCATGCTGTATAGGCACCATGATAGAATTTTGTCAAAATGTGTGAAAGCAGCATTGTCTCTTGTTCTATTTTGCACATACCTAAACTATTCAAGAGATGAAAAGGAAATAATATGCTGATATCTATAACATTTTCGGTGTGAAGTTGTTGTCTGTATACGGTTATAGGTTTATACTCCAGCTTAGCTTAGAATTTACAACTAACGACGAGATTATAACATTCTAGGCCAACGAACCAGAGATGAACACGTTCTTTGATCAACTAAAAGAGAAAGAGGAACTTTTCGATCAGCAAACCACAGAAGAGCACGTTCTTTGATCACATAACCAGAAAAAAACTCGTTCCATAGTCACCCACCCCGCATTTCCAGACAACAAACCAAGGCAGAACACATTCCGTTGTTAGCTTACCAGAAAAGAACAATTCTAGCTGGAAACAAACCAGTGAAGTAAACAATTACTTGTCGGCTTATCAAAGGGCAAGACACATCCCTGTGACAATAACCAAGGGAGGATGAATGTTAAGGACAACTGTGCAAAGAAGACCACGTTCTAATGGTAAAAAAAACCCCAAAGAATGGAAAAAATGTATTCCTAAGCCAACTAAGTCAGAACACATTTGTCCGTCAACTAACTAGGAGAGAACGCATTCCAATGCCAATTAACGAATAAGTCGTAGACGAATGGTATGACGTCGATATCGATGAGTTAACTAAGGCAGGATAAATCTTTATGTCAGCTACCTTGTTACCAGGAAAGAACAAGAATAGTGTAACTCACCTGCGAAAGTGACATTTCTGATGTAGGCGAGGATTTCCTTGCCCGACAGGTTACAGTGTCTGTACTGTCCCTTACATTTATCTGCCAGTAGTTCGTGTAGAGCGTGAGCTAAGGCGTACACAGAGTCTATAACAAATTGTACCAGTCCCTCCTGTTCGTACCCAACACTGAGGCTCCTTAGGTTCTCCTTACCTGCAAAAATATAAACGACCTGGTATTACCTTCATCAATATCTATATCACGTTATCTTTACATGTAACGCGTATTACCTTCAGTTCAATGTAATCTGCTCCAAGTTATCCTACCAATTAAGAATCAGCAGTATTACGTAAATCAGTAACCGCACGATTTTACCATTGTCTGTTACCATGCAGGTGACCTAGTATTTCGTTTGCCAACTAGCTTGATTGTTAAATATTGCCTACACATATACACCTGAGCTAAAAGTGTGCGAATCAGTTATAATGAATGATCAGTTTTGTATGCAAGCCTAATAATGTAATACCCAGTGATAAGCTAGTCAATTAACGTTTTTGGTTTGATATCATACCAATTGGATCTCCTAATGATAAGTTAAATCCTAGTATGACCTTCAGCTTTGTTTTATCGCAACAAGTGACACCAATTTTCAATTTGTTAAGGAATTAATAATACCGGTCAGGTCTTTTATGATATTTCAAGTAAGAATAAATAGATGTAGCTCATACAAATGAATCATTACATTATGAAATGCTGTTGTTTTATTCAATCGTATTAACCATACCAGAGCACCGTTTTCTAGTCTTTGCTTTTCGACTGATGCTACAGTTGAAAATTGTCTCCCAGTATTCTGCAAACCACGGGTTTTGGGTGTTGTGTTCGGGAGAGAGGTTCAGAAAGTACTCGTCGAACTCTGAAAAGAACAAAAAATATACAGAAGTAAAATAATAATATCGTGTTTATCATCCTTAACGTATTTCATCATAGTTGTGGAAACGACTTGCCAGGGGAATATAGTGTATACTGTTCTATAGTAAATATTCAATTATACTGAATAATTGGTGTACATTGTTACATGTGTATTTTTTATTTCATCATGATAAGAACTTTTATAGTAATGTAAGTTATTAACACACTTTATTTGAGCTATCAGTCATTGAGATAAAAGTTCTGTATTTTGTATGGTAAATGTTAATGAAACCATAGTGACTTAACAGCTATTCGAAACAACATCGTCATTTAAGCGTTTAACTCGAAGCCATAATCAACGTTATGTCCAAATAACGATGTCTCAATCTTCATCGTCGTTATTCTCTTATAAATTATGTTATATCAACATATGTTCTTATTTGGTAGGCCACCATCTGATTGTTAAATAGTGAGGACGAACAAAGCTAGGTTTATAAAAAAGAAACAAATGTGATGCTGTTTATACTAAGATCAATCAAGTAATACAATGTTTTTGGCATAAAGTATGCCGAGTAACCTATAAATTACATTTAAAGGGATTCATAATATCAGATTAAATTTGTTTGTTTGCTGTTTTTAATAAATGCATAATAATTAAATTAGAGGAAACTTCATGTATACATACACTTTCTAGCGGCATTTAATTGTAATAATAAATCCTACATGTTTACCTTCTATAACGTGTCGCTTAGGAAGAATGGTAACGGCATCCACAGCCGCTACTTCCTGTCCAAAAACCGGATGTACCTTGGCGCCCCAGCTATCGCTAGCTAGGAACCACAGAGTATCGGATCGGTTTGAGCGCATTAACGCCCGGAGAAGGCGCTTGGAATTGTCTTCGTTGACAAACATTACTACGGCTTTTGCTCGGTCATTTCCAATCAACTTCATCACTGTGTTGTCGAAATCGTCGTCTGTAGAGTCACGAGAAATAGACAGTCGCTGGGCAATACAAATATCTACAAAGACAGGAAATCACATTGAATAAGTAAATTGTCTTCGACGAAGGAATCTCTGGTTTCAAGGAATACCCTAAAGTCTCATTATCTGACGAAACTGCCGTCTATGGAAAAATATGTGAGAGACAACCACTTCGGGCTCAGAGAAAGGGTCCACTAGGGCTTAAAGAGGCCAATGTGTAGTTTTGGCAAATCAAAACGTCTTGAAATAGATGGGTTATATCAATTGAAAGGAAGTGGATTTAGAATAATAACCTATGGCATAAAGAAATGTATAAAATTTATTTGATTTTCAGCAATGAGCAAACTTCTACTAAGCACAATTGTTGGACAGGATGTGATAGCACAGAGGGTCCTAATGTGGGAGTGCCCAGAGAAAACCAAGTGGTCGAGCAGGTGACCCAATACCTTTATTATACCAATTCAGAAATCGAACCCCGGTCATACATGAAAGACATGCTCTAGCAAGATCGGTGAAGTCATAAATCGGTGACATAGGAGGCACGAAGGGGCAAAAATAAATGAAATAGGAAAGACATTTCAGTCAGCAGTCAGGGCATTTATAAATTATTCAGGAAAGCTCTTTTTAAGGCGTAAACAAAACGAAATAGAAAGTGTATGTACAGACGTACAAAAAAGGAGCGAAGTAGAAAATTAGCAAGCCTATACCAGGGCATCAAGCAGTTATACAAAAATGGTATACAAGAGATTCAAACTGCAAAATATAACGGCCATGTGAGACGGTTTAAAACAAGTAAACAGTTCAATTAGAATATAATGACATAAAATTAGTGAGGGTATTTCCGGAAGTAAAAATAAATAAGGAAATGCGCTGTTTGCACATGACAAGGTAAAACAAGAAAGCTATATGAAGGCGTAAAGAGAAAGGACATTGGCGATCTGTTAAGACGTAAAGTAAACACATTAAGGTTCTGTTAAGGATTGTCGGCGTAAAATGGGAAGGTTATGCTGCCAGGCATTAAGACATGACACGTCACATCAATGTACGTACATACACAATGCTAGCAAAAAAGGCTTATCTCAGTCTGAATGTCGACCTAAAGCGACTTTGCATTATGTCAAATTACATAAGTAAATCAGTGATGTTGGTCATGCTATTGATTCTATTTCTATATCAAACACTGCAAGTAATCTGAAATATAATATACACATGATTACGTTTCAAACTCCATACGATAAAATTATGTTTATTCACTATTCTTTATTATCTAATTTCGTGTTTATTTTGCTTTGTTGTATAAAATACGGTTACAACCAGGAGAAGCCTGAAAACGTGTGTTCATCGCAATCCAATCTGAAACGTTAGTTCTTGTAGAGAAACTTTTCGAAATTGGTTTCTTGAATCAACGGATGAGTAAAACAGGGATATGACTTACTCGATGATGAATTTGATACACTCAAAATCGTTTTGATTCGACGTTAAACCATACGATTTAACGTCTATATGCTAACCATGCTTGTTTGTAGACCACAACGTTCTTTTCCCCGTGGTAGATTATTTCAATACAGCTTACATAATTATGCAAGTACGTAACAATCTGGTCTACGGCAGACAGACGGAAGTTACCAAGTAACGTCCCATCATTTCCATAATCAGATTCGTAGTCTGCAATGTCTTAATGATAGACGTGAAATTGACAGCTGGAAGGAGTAATTGCCCATTTTCCTCGTTCGTCTATGATTAAACAAATAAGCAAGGCATTTGACATTTCAGAAGATCGTAGCTTCATTATAGCGTTGGTGGTATTTTCTAAGTTTGGCTCGTGTTCTGTAAGTTTCTACTCGTTAAATGCTTATAATGGACACTATTGGATCGCACTGCTCAAGTATATTTGTCCTATTCTTATCGATTTCCACAAATTGCATGTTCCATGTGTTTTATTATCAAATCCTCTCGGTTTAAAATACGACATGTACGATCGACTCGTTTGTTTCATTCCTGTGCTTATTTCATGTGTTCGAATACAATTTTACCTCATTGAAATAGTGATTTAATAGGAACGTGTCATGCACCTGAAAAAAGCCTGTGGAACATGCTGATGTGAAACACAATAAAACCCTGTTTCACTGCCACCATTCCATTCACCGATGTGAAGAGGTTTGGTGATATATTGAGAGATACATATACAGGACTTGTTCAGAAAAAACGTTAACTTAAAGGTGGTATTTTGTCAAGTAAGTGAGATGCCAAATGCATAAGGACCCCGAATGACCCCGACATGTCATGAAATCGATCATCAATGACGTCACGAAAATACCGTCACCTAAAATGTGCTCAATGTAACTCCAGACGTCCCAAATCCATGGCAGAGTGGCCCAAATCTTTAAGAGGAAAATCTTCGTTTTGTGGTTTTGGCTGATATGAATAAGAACGGAAATTATAATACAGTATTTTGAAATTTGCGTTGGTATATCGCTATTACACTGTCGCAAACATCCACACCGCGTCGCCAGTAAAACTCAATTTGCGACATTTTAATCACGATATACCGCTGAAATTATCAAAATATAGTAGATTTATCACCTAACTATATAAGGAGGAAGTTCGAGTGCATTGATAAAACATCACTAATACCGCTGTGTGTATGTAAACTAATATGTGTTGTCATGTTAATGGTTATTTATACACAAGACTTGGGTAAATTAACACATCATAAGGGGCGTAAATAAAATGACAGTCAAAAGTCTATAAACAAAGTCAATATCGTGTATGACCAGCATTTGCGCTGACATGCCTCTTATTGGCGCCATATTGGCGATACAAGACTAGTAAACAGGTTTAAGATGTGTCATTCAATATTTGGGTAAAGGCTGGACCGAACTGCGCCAACATCATTAGCCAAGTTCTCCCAGACATGTGACATAGATCAGGTGAAACAGCAGGTCCGGGCATCAAGGCCACGCTTTGTCAGTCACTATACATGACACGTGAGGTCGGACATTGTCTCGATGAAGCGTGATGTGACGTCGCTGGAAATCAAAAAGTGAGACAGTATGACACCAATGGACACCATTGTCAGAAAAGTCCCTCACGGAACCGTTGGTGTACATGAAGGTGCATATGGCTGACGCGACAACACAAGTTACACCAATTCTGTTTTCCAAACACCAAGTACATGATACTTCATCATATTTCATTAACATACCTCTCGAACTGCTTATCATTTTAGTTTTATTTCACAAAGAAACATCTGACGTCACTTTTTAAGCAGAATGAATATAGACCCTTCACATTTATTCTGAGGAACCCATTCTTATTTCATTATCTTCGGGTCATGTTTTACGATCTGAAACAAGTTTCCCGCTATACCGAAAGTCTAGTGTGCACTTTTCAGCAAACTTGGGTCCAAATGCTGTTGAAGACCTTATGGGACTGATTATATCGTTAAAAAATAAAAGTGACAAACAGTATACGTTTAGATTGACGTTCGTGAATACATGTGTATCCCGTTGACAACAATATCTGTCGGCATTCACGTTTTTGTTGAACACATGAGTTGGTCATGACATTTCAGAAAGGTCTTACTGGGACGTGAACACAACTAATCTGACGGAGGTGTATGACGCATAGGTTACATGTATAGGTCTATACGTCGATAATATAACCCACCAGACTAATCCCTGGTCCTCAGTCTATACAGTTTACATACATATAGACAGCTCAATCGATGGGCTAATTGTTTACACCTTACCAAATGCAATTCATCTATGTCTACTTATATGCACAGTTGTATAATGCAAATGCATAATTGAAGTGACGCTGGGGTGTAGTGATGCGCTTAGCAAGTGTGGGTTTTCTATATAGAACCAAAGTGTGAAGGGATTTTGCAATTTGATGAACTTTATCTAAAATAAAATAAGAACATGGTAAGCTGGTAAGATTTTAATGCAAACGTTAAAACCCTCCAGCAGAAGCTGTTAATGTGAATGGTCATTATAATAAATATTTCGGTAAGGATATATGGTATTTATATAAGATGTGTATTAGCAAGTTCTGAACAAATCAGAGATATACTGTATTACTATTCTATCACGAACGTCAAACTGCATAAATATTTAAGAAAAAAACTAATTCAGATTTGTGTCGACACCTACCACCCCTATGAATCAATCAGCAAAAGACACACACAACTTTACAGTCCACCTCTCTGTCGCCGCTGTGGTAACCTGCATCGTCATCTATTTCCCGTATATTAACTGCTTTAGTCCTTTTATTCGCAAAAAGTCAACAATGAAAACTACCCATGTTCTCATTAATTCATTATTATTGTTACGAATATTTCAGGTTTTATTGCAAAATATCCAATTAACATAGCGGACGACAAGTACGTATAATTATACGGAATCCAATATAGCATATACACGCGAACATTGAACGCAACACTCACAGAGATCCGCAAAAAAAACATGTTCTGGGTGATGCTAGAAACCATAGGTGAGAATTGTCTAGCAACATACATTAGTACCTGTATATTGTGTGTGCTGCTGTGTCCTGTAATGACCCTCTGTGGACAATCACAGCAAACGTATTTATTTCAAACAAAGTACCTCCTTTGATAGACGTCTGATATCGCTAACATTTATGTACACGACCCATACACACTATGCATTAGTTTTGAGTAATTATTCGGAGTGTAAATTACGTATAATTATATATTTCGTTCATAATTGTTTCTTTGATCAGCAGAACTGTATGCTATATTACAGTGTGTAGCAGAGATTTCACAGTAGGCCTACAGCTGTAAATTACTAAATAGGCTGACATTAGATCACTCAGCTAGCCGACAGTGAGGGTTTCCTGGTAGGGTCGCGTACAATAAGGGTTTTCGTTTTCCTGATAGGGTCGCCGACAGTAATGGTGTCCTGGAATGCTTGCCGACAGTAAGGGTACCCTGGTAGGCTCGCCGACAGTAAGGGTGTCCTAATAGGGTAATCGACAGTAAGGGTGTTCTGGCAGGGTCGCCGACAGTAAGGGTGTCCTGGTAGGGTCGCTATCCGACTTTCGTTAGCATTAATTTGTAAGTACTTGTTTAGGTGCGATCTGTAATGCTTAAGATAGATTATTATTCTGGGAGCAACTCTAACGATTCGTATATGCTCCAGGTTACAATGTGAATTGGTAAAGCGAGAACAACAAAATATATTCCGTGTTCCAAATAAAGCATTACGTTGAACCACCATTAGCAATTATCTTTAAACTCAGCAATATATAGATTTTTTGTTTTCATTCAGACAGGGATTTCACATTTTGAGTTACATTAGATTTGCAATATTGTCCTGCACTACGCAATCTTAAATGAACATACAAACAACAACAAACATATGTAATAACAATATCACATAGAAAATGGTAAAATGGGTAAAATGTGCAGTGAAATTATAAATTGTTCCTTGAAATACTTCCAGAGTTCCTACATTTTAAAGCGACTAGATCTCACAATTTGTTCTTGTATATGTTTTTCAAATAGTCGTACTGTTAAAAAAACTGTAGTTCTTGTAGAAATCTGGTTAACTTGTGCAAAATATTGATTTAAGATATTGGCAACTCACGCAGATCTCGCAAAAACACGCATGATCATATTGTTCAGGCAGTGAAATAAGATACGCCACGAGACTTGGGTTGACAATGTCTTGGAGAAATATAAAATCTTGAATTTTGTAACCCGTAAAATCAAATATTGAAAACCAAATGTTTTGATATGTTTCTCTTAACTGTGTAAGCGTTTTCACCCGCTACATTCTTATTCTTGCCTTAAATGACGAACAACCAAAGACACTATTCGTTACAATTTGTGACGTTAAATATGGGCGTGAACCAATCAAAGTCTGGAGGATTTGATTGCTCGACATTTCCAGTTATACTATGTGTATATTACGGTGTATTATGTAACTCTGAAACATGGAAACTATGACACGCAATCCTTTGAAATTGATTCTATTATAACCGCGCTGTACATAACACTACCAATAATTATTTCTTAAATATTCATTTTGCTATTTCAAAAACGTTTGTTTTTTTACAAATATTGTTTTGATGATCACATTTTACTACTCAGCTCTCCTTTAGTGATCAAGATGTAGAAATAGTAACAAGACGTCCGCAGTCGAATTTATCAGCATTGACATTTATGTAGAATTCCTCCAAGAACAGAATCATTGTTAGAGTATTTCCTAACGACGGACACAGAAACAAATCACATGCAGTCGTTCACGGCTGTTTTCTGCCAACAAATCGGACACTCACTCTTCACTATTTCTCTCCTTTTTGAAACAGATTTGGTATTTTGGAACAAACATAAACTGGGTAATGATTTGGTTGTATTAAAGGCAATAGGGAAACCACGCGGTAGAGTACATAGAATTGTGTATACTCGTTATACATAAATGATCACACTGTTATTATAATCTCAACAAAGGTATGTCCTTTGTGTGTTTACGTGGACATGAGCTACCCTAACACCTTTCATTAATGTAAGTAATTATTAAGGCAACTAAAAAAGCATTGTTGTACCTGCGGAGTTAAAAACAAAATGCAAATAGTTTGCAATATTTGATAAATAAATATAGATGATATCATCATTAAGTGATTTGATATTGTTAAATGGTGTTATTGTTACTTGTCTAAAATAACTCCACAGAATAGAAAAGGTGTACATGTCACTTCAATCAGAATAGCATATCTCGCAGAGAAAATTAGCGCAGATCAAAAACAACTCAATCATTATTTCACGACAAGAACTTGTTTGTATAAATGTATCCCCATCCTCGTTAGGCCTATATCTCCCGTCAGCAGATGTGTCACTAGCTATAGCCCATTTACCCCAGCAGAGGGCACCGATTACAACTCTAGAAGCCACAGCCTCGAGCTCGTTAACGGTGGTATCAGATCGTACAACCCCATTATGACGTCACCGCCAATGTCTGCCAAAACATGACAGTGAGATAATCGGTGTACTATTGTCGATGATTGGGCAATATCTTAACCAAGCACCGTCTAGAAGCAGACAACGAACCTTTTAACGGGCATTGAACGTTCCCGAAATAACATTATCGACAATTAGTTGAGTGTGAATTCCCCCATATTTTGTATTATTGCTGAGCCTGGGATATCTAAGGTGTCTATAATATGTGAACTATCCGATTATCTTGTCTTAACTTATCATGGTGAACTACATGTATCCTCATTATTTGCCTAACTGTTGAAAGCGATCAGTACTAACTATTGCATTCTTTACCTAACTGTTGAAGGCGAACTATTCTCATGTTTGCCTAACTATTGAGTTGGAACTATCAACCTCTTGTGAACAAATTGTTTGTCTCTGTAATTCTGATATGTTAGATGTAGCACATAGGCCTGGTTACATTGTATGTACTGGTGGATGTGTGCAAGGAGCTCTGGCGCAGCATGTTCACCAAATTAAACAAGTATAAATCGGTAGTTATCAGAAGTAAAAGTACTTTGGGAACTTCTGTTTAATGCGTTGCGTAGACCTCTCGGGAAACGTTCCCTCTGCTGTTACTGTAGCTCTTACCAACGCAACATTTACATAACTGTAACTAAAGTTAATTACAGTTGAAATAGATCATTTATATACTTATAACGAGCGTTCTGAGATTGAACTAGTTGCCTTCTTAAAACAATTAAGATTGTGTTATGCTATTGATGAAAGCCAAAAATGTCCTTTTTGTATAACAATACCCGTATATGCGGCAAATAAGCAACCATGTATTGTTAATACAACAGTTACCATAACAACACTTGCAATGTGTAAACTTAACCGTATACGCTGATTGGTGTAAAAGAATTAAAATCATGTTTCGAGTTGAAAACGCCACAGTGAAATAACAACTGTATTTGTTTGATGTATCGCTGTATGCTAACATTTTAACTTTGTGACTGAAAACCTGTCATAATTATATGGAAGCGAACTTTGGAACGCTTATAGCAATAAATCTGTTGAAGAATTAGAACTCACTCAAAGATATGTCTGTAGGCGTTGTATTGGACTACCGAAAACGTCATCAACTGTTGTAACTTCACAATGCTTAGGAGTTTTTAACATCTAGAGTGAGGTAGAAATTTTAAAAAAATGCTATTTTGGAATAATTTGTGGTTTGGAAAAGTTTGTATGAAAGTCCTTGTATATTATTATATTATGTCAGTTCATGTTTGGCGAACTGTCCGATGTACACATAGGATTTATTCCAAATGTGTTCAGCATCATGAAGAATTTTAATATAAAATCGTTCTTAATTGACTTTTTAACCAACATATTTGTACCTCCAAAATTATGTTGTAAACGTTTTATTAAAAGTATATTACATATTTCTATCATATACGGTGGAGAGATACACCTTCTACAAAAGAGAAATTGCTTCATTATTCTGCCATACATAGTTATCAGGGATTCAACCCCATATTAGAACTGAGTATCAAGCAAAAATCGCATTATGCATGTGGCAGTTTATAGAACTAGTGAAATATTCATTTATATTTGAACGCGATATTGTATTGTGTAAACTCTGTGGTAAATCTACTGCTGATTTTGTTTTTCATTTTCTGCATGATTGTCCGTAATTGTTTAAAACGCGTGACTTAATGATGGATGGTGTGGTGAATGCTTTAGAAGTTCCCTCCTATATTTCATTTACAAACTTGGAGGATGAAAACCAATGCAGTTTCTTATTGGAAGAACGTGTACTACTAGGAAACTACGAGTGGGAAAATCTGAGGATCAATTTGTCAATTAATCTAGAAAGAGTGGTGAGTTAGATTGACACATTATTGTAACTCTCTTCCTTTTTCTATTGATGAACTCTATCTTTATGTTATTTGATATGTGAACATGTCATATATGTATGTATTGATTGATTTTAATCTCTTGTAAAAGAGGAAATAAAGAATGTCTGTCTGTCTGTCTGTATCTACCGCTTTCCATACAGTTACCAGTTGTCATTATGTACGCTGGAATCGGATATCCATCCTACAGTTACGACAAGCGGAAATCATCAGAAATTCGTAAAAAATCTCAAACATTCTATTAAACCTAAAGTAATCTGATGCGCTGTTATGTAATGACACTTTTGCTAAATACTGTATGCTACATTATACATTAGTCATAAGGTTTGTGTAGGAATAGCCCACCCCGATCCACCCAATAAGATTACTTTCAATAGTGTTGTAAAACCGATTGAAACTAAGTTGTAATAATAAGTGTTGTCAAGCTGATTGTAATGATGACATAATAAGTGTTGTCAAGCTGATTGTAATGGTGCCATTATAAATATTGTCAAGCTGATTGTTATAATGGTGTTTTATATGATGTATAGATGTTTGTAATGGTGATGTAATAGGTTATATCTATCTTGCTTCTTTAAGGCCATTCTTAGACCTGTAACTACGTACGTTCTTTAGCTGATTGTATGACGCATATACTGAATATTGCAAGCGAACCGTATTTATGCTGTAAGTACTGTTGTTTACTTAACTCTAACAGATCCAGGCCATAGGCGTCACTAAAGGTCATTTTTTGAGTGAGAAAAAAAAAGATTTTTAAAGACATTGAAGAAAATAATATCGGATTTGAATACACACACAACGAGGTCGCGCCGTTAAGTGTGTAGTGCTTTTCATTTCCGCTTGTACCAGAACGCACACGCAGGCACAAATCCTGGTACTTGATCGACGGCTTAGGAATAAAACATACCATATCATTGTTTGAAAGAAATGTTGTTTCTTATACAAAGACAAATTGCGGATATTGGGGAGAGTCAATGATACAGTTAAATTTTACACAATTTTCGATTTTTCTATACCATATCTTTTTCATGAATATTGAAAAGAATATAACTGTTTCTGACTGTTTTCTGGCTTATTCTTATCGCTTTTAATTAACATTTACATTTTCAATATTTGACTTGTTTGTTTAAAACATGGAAATCAAAAGATGCACGGAATTTTTCAATAACATGTATTTCATTCATATGCCTAACAGTGGCAACCTTTATTTCGCAAAGAAGAAATAAAAATGTTGTCTCGATGTCTTCGACAGGGCGGTTTAGTGTCATACATGTTCGTGTATACAAATGGTTAGTCGGGTGGCGCAGTTGTTAGCACACTTGCCTTTCACCACGGCGGCCAGAGTTCGATTCCCCGATCGGACGTGAAAAGGTATAGGGTCATCTGCCAAACCACGCGAGTTTTCTCCATGCACTCTGTTTTCCTCCCCCACATTAAAACCCCCTGCGCGCTAACATCCGGGCCAACAAGAGTGATCAATATAAGTTGTAAAACCTGTTTCATAATTGTTGTAAAATACTTTTTTTTAACAAATGCACATCATAGCTGTTCGGTGTCGTCTTTTACGTCCCAACAGGATGCGCATGTCGACGTCAGGGTGATTATCTAAAAAGCTTAACGATCGTCCACATTACATTAAAAATTATTTGTTTATTTGGATATTGCTTTACTGAAATGACGTTGTTATTTTCGTAGAGTTTCCGATTACAATATAGCTGTCGATCGGTAGAGATCAGCCGCACTTTCTCTCCTTTATCTCCTGACAGAAAACATTACCATAGTACATGTCTTCAAAAGAATACAACAGATCAGCAATTTTAGGTTACGCTCCATGATTGCGTAAACATGTGTTATCGATTGATTTACGTTTGGCAGTAGGAAATTATTATCTCCATGCAGCACGTAAACATCTCTGATAATACTTCGGCGTGCGAGCTGGATATCCCAATCTGATACCTATACTATCTGGAAATCTCTCTTCGCGGTAGCTTTATTTTCGATTCCAATTAGTTACTCAATCTTGTGGACCCAATGGTATCATTTTTTTTTATTGTATTACTTTAGACAAAGAAAAGTGTATATGATGGCGATCAGTCACTGATGAAGTACCAAGATGACATTATCTGAAGGTCATCGTAATACTGGGAATATATGTATGCTGCCTTTCATACCTTGTTTTACACGTAATTAATATGCCGTTATACTATAATAATGCTGTATTGCATGCAAGCTCATTCTGCTAAATTGTATTGATACATTGTAAAATATGTTTATTTCACATCAGCATATTAAATGTAATATATATATAAACCTTATTATCGCAAAAAATACACGAATTGTATTTAGCAATATAAACATATTTTTCACGAGATTTTATTTTCTGTGTCAATCGTTCAAAGTCTGGCTAGCTTAACGATTGTTAGCAATCTTTGAAAATATAATGTTTGAAACAACAACAACAGAAAGGGCAATAACGGGAAATCTGAAAATTTACAAATTTTAATGTACATGTATTTAATAAATTTCGGCAGTTTCGGTCACTATCAATTCATATTGAATTAGTTCAGTATATTTGGAAATATAGTAGATGATCTATTTACGTTAACTTTCTGTAAGCTGTTTAAGCTAATCGAATTTTGAGTAACTGACCCTTGTTTCTTTATAACATCAGAATCATTGTTGAAAAAAAATAGTACACATAGTCGATAAATATCAGATGAAATAAGTAAACGTTAACGCGATTTAATATCAAGCCTTAAGAATACGTTGTTCACGATGTGGCTTTCGTGGAATAAACAAGACAGTTGTAAATCTAGTTTGATTAAAGTCATCAATAACCAGCGATGTTGTTTTTGACGTAATTAATGACAAGTCATTGAACAGGACAAAAATCTTTTTTATTTCAAAACCCAGTCAGACAGGCCGGACCAAACGTGCTACTGTCGTAAAACACACATGCGCACGTGGCAGTATATTTAGTCCCACAGCAGTTCCGTACATCGCGATAATCGATAACATTTTTAGTATATATATATATTTATATTTTTATTATTTTCAGGCATGGAAGCTAAACAAAATTTATGTAATTTGATTTCCCGAAGGAATACAAGGTCACCGGTAACACACAGCTACAGTCACGAGATTTCCGCAAACATGGAGCTCCCCCGAGCATTCAACTCGCGAGAAAATGTACGTTTACATATGAAAACGGGTTTTGCACGCGATCACACAATCAAGTTTATCACCATTTGTTATTTCAGATTGAAAGGAAGGCTGATTATTAACATGGCAATCGCACGTGCGAATGTGCATGTGACTCGTTTCCAATTTTCGTTACGTAAAACAATGCATGCAATTGTCAGTTTGTGTTAGGAAACATTCGGACATGCATTGTAGCGTTTCGGTTTTTATTCCTTTTTTTTCTATAAACATGTGTTGTTTTTAAATCACGTAGCCTTTTTTTCTGTGTTACCTCTGGGTCGAGACGGCCGCAATATTGATGACAGAGAAGAGTTTCCTTACGTTCAGATACTTATATATAGCATGAATGCACGTGCAGACACATTTAATGGATCAAGATTGCAACGATACAAATGGGCGTATTTTCGCGCAGGAAATTTTAAAGTACATTTATAGATGAAACACAGCTGTTAAATGTTTTAAGAAAAAATATAGAATACTTTTTACTTTCAATATGCACGTAAATTGTATTACGAACTGTTCATTCCGTTCAACATCCCAAAAAGAGTTTCTGTGAATGAAATAAATCAATGCAAAGGTGATTGTTGAAAAATTAAATTTTAATTTGAAAAACTTGCATTCCGATACGTAAATGTCAAACGTGATTATAGGGAAAATGTATGTGTTCCAAACCGAATGCATTGCGTAACTACCATAGCTCGACGATCTAATTCTGATTGAATACATTAAATACTAATAGCGATCACACTCCCACATTTTTGAAGGAACGAACGATGTCACGCCGGCAATGAAATGTTTCAACAAAGCCTGAGGTACAACTGAATTAACCAGATATTAATTCTGTAGTCTAAACGTTTTTCATGACTTGTATTTTTCGCATGATCGAAGTGGTTACCAAATATAGCGGATCCAAGATCTTGCAAAAGCAAATATTTACATTCAATGACAAGAATAAATGTAATTGACACAAACTTACATATCCAAAACAGGTTTTCACAGGAAAAAACCCAGTAGCAACATAAACAACTACGTACCGTGATGTTTGGAGATCTCAGCGAAAGCTCCTATGCCTTTTGCGCCGTAGTTACCCTCGTCAGCCAGGGTGCTGACATAGGTCCAGCCGAATGACTTCGCGATATCAACCATCGCCTGGGCTTGGAAGGAGTCGGGAGGAACCACCCTCGAGAAGTATTCAAATCGGGACTTATCGCTTAGGTCGATGCTCGTCGAGGCGTAACTTATCTGTGGAATCTGAAAAAGACAGAATATGAGTAAAAGTTAAAGGTAAAATTGACTAATGTAGAAAATTATCATGAGGTGCTTATTCCGTCCTTGGGTATTGCAGAGTTATCTTCTCTTGGGAGCAGGTATTGATTATTACGTCATTGGCTTGTGTGAGAAAATTACGTCGTTTTCTCAAAAATTGATGACGTTACTCTCACAAACAAGTGACGTAACAATCAATACCTGCTCCCAAGAGAAGATAACTCTGCAATATGCAAAGACGGAATAGATCAACTTGGGTCATTAAAATTCAAACAGGATACACGAAAAAGTAAACGTACAATGTATGTGTCAGTGTAAAAATAGAATATGATTTGTGATATACACCCAGGTTCGTCAAGGTCACATGTACAAAATTGAATGGAAAATAGAAAACAGGGGTTGTTTGCCAAGGTTAGAGGTTAAAATTTAATTTGTAATAGACCACGAGGTACATCTTTGTTAATGGCAGACTTAACACTTACGGGTATCATGCAAGTTCTAATCTCGAAATCCGATTTACTCATGGAGAGTATTTATTTAAATGTCAGAAGTGAAATATTTACATGTTGTATCAGGAATGCACATTATGTTTAGATTAGTGAAAATCTCGGCGTAAGGATAAAATATGTTAGAGGAATGTTAAGAATTTTTTTTAATATTCAAGTTTAGAATGTTCTTAAAATTAAAACAAAACGTAACACTTGCGCTTGGATTGATTTCCCGAGAAATCATTCACCTTAAATAGTATTTGTGTAGTTTGTGTTGGAGCTATGTACCTTTTGGTTTGTGTTATGGGTGAGTTAGCCCCCTTTAAAATAGAGTATTCTTCTTATGTCAAGTTTCCCCGAGTTTAATTTATGCTCGACTGTCACATATCGACATTTGAGGTTACTTTATATTCCATGCGGTAAGTATGATCGAGTATTAAATAGGAAAGGTAGGTTATTGGTATTTGTATTTCGCGGGTAAAGAAAAGCGCGCGAACTTTATATTTACCTGGGCACGCGCAGAGTTGTTTGGACAGGTGTGAAAGGCAGGTGTAATAGCGTGACCATTGTTTTCATTACTCCTTCTGTTATTGTGAAGTATTCGGGAGTTAGCGTGAAATACAGCTCACGGTAAGTTATATTTTAATCATCGATAGATCTGTGTGTATCTCCTGAGTTATAATGTTGATTCTGTGAATGTTTGATCGTGTAATAAACGGTATTTTCCAAATAGTAAACAGGTGCGAAATTGTACGGAGCGCAGTGAGAGCGAATGGGTTTGTGTGGTAGTTGTTTAGATATTGAATTAGGATCATTGGGGCTTATTTATTTATAATAAACAAAGTCACAATGATATTATACAAATGTAATAATATATCAATGTTAGTGTGGTCATTAATATATACGATTGAGCATAGATGAGTGAGCGACGTGGTGTGTTTACGCATGTTGCAGAATGTTGTATAAGTAATATGTTTAAAGCGTATATTATAGATATGTAACATGATAGTGTAGAATTATGTAGTTACTAGTGTTATTTATATTTTGTAGCTTATTTCCCAGTGAGAGACCTGTCAGTTTTGTCTGAGGACAAAAGTATGGAAACCCGGAATGGCCGACGGTGTTATTGTCCATGGTTTCCACCTACGAGGCACTGAGACAGCAGTTTTATGAACTGACTTATACATATGGATATGATTATCCAGAGAGGGAACTGGTAGATATTTTCCCTAGATATGGAGACATAGTACTCTATTATGGAGGCCGGGAGCATGATGTGACATACTGTGGGATGGAGGCCCGGTAATAGTTGAGTGGAGTTGAACTCCGACACAGCAGCTGTGACTTCAGCAGCTGAGATACAGTTCAGCCATAGATGTCATCTGCCAGTTGACCAGGAGGACATTCCTAGAGTGTTTGGCTACTGATTGTGTTTGCCAGAAGATGGGATTGAAATTAACAGTAACGGAACTTTGTGATCTGTTCGTGTGGGAATCTACAAAGACTATTTATTATATTATAGATTTAGGGATTTAGGTGTAATATAATATATAAATTTATCTATTTATAGATGTAAGTAAATCATAATATATATGTCCAATGTAGAATTGTATGAGAGTTATTAGTGAGTGTGAAAGAGTATGCTTATATAGATATTGTATATTGTAAATAAATGTATATTTGTAGATCCTCTTTTGTTATCAATTGCAAATGAATTTATAGTTAGGCATACGTTAACATCGACCTTCAATTTGCGAACTTAATACAAATAATCATTTATACAGCACCACGGTAGAGAAAGATAGCACGTCGCCTTAAATTTGATTTTTTTTTTTTTGATATATTCTATTTACGTATCTTGCTTATATGTTGTTTTGTGACATTCCTCTTTGCTAGCAGAAACATGAAACAATATTAAAGTAGGTGGTCAGTCACTTTAATCCAACTCGAAATACGTGTCCAACCGGACCCGAATCAGCCCGAGACACAAATCCAGGTAACACCGGTCAGCGGATGTTCTTGTTTATCAAAACTATTGGTTAAGGAGACTAAAGGAACGGTTTGTTACTACATAGTGTCATCGTGATGTTTGTACTGATTGCCAAGCAGAGCAGCAAAAGATATGAACCTAAATGACAATAAGATTGAAATCATCAACTCAACCAGTTGCATTTGCTTCTTTTTAACGTGTTTCCCTCAATGCAGAGGTTTGATATTGTAAGCTTAAACCAAATTATATACAAATATCGATGATGAAAATAAAAAAAGATGAACGAAAATTGAATTTCTGAGCTTTGAAATAAACCCACTTGATAGAAAAGGCGGCACTATACCAGCTAACTAACCTGATACAAACGGTGTCAGCAATATATATATGATACGGTCCTGGACGCGTGGAGGCGTATCGCAAAGCTCATTTCCTCGCTATCAAAAAGTTTACTCAATTAGCTACTTACAGGAAGTGACGTAATGTCGTAACCTGGTCGATAATTGTGTACAAAAGCTGGCAATATTGAGTGGTATAAGCTGTTTGTCAGCATTCTGAGGGCGATTAATTCGCCAATAACAACGAGAAATCTTCAGTTCCTTCATCCTTTAGGACATTCATACCAGCAAAACCAAACTGTAACCCTTATTATCACACACTAGGACAAGAAGTACATGATAATTCACAAAAAAATAAATATAAATCGTTTAATGTCACCTGTACTCCCAATACTGGTGCTATCTGTATGTATGATTGTAATGTGGTTAGACAGGCGTACGTCTCTCGGGTGTAAAGATAGATATATCAACAACCTATGTCCTGTGTTCAGGTAAAACCATACAATCAAACATGATATACGTTATACAATTGTATAACGTCACTTCCTATACAATTGTGTGTAAGCGAGAGGGGTATCAACCAAGAGACGTATATAATATATACGTCTCTGTATCAACTAATTAATATGGACTGCTGTTTCTACATGTTACAATACAACCTCCATGGCCACCATGGCTAAACTATCCATTAAGCTCGGATTCAAAATTATCATCTTCAGTTGTTATACACAAACAATACTGTCTCATACCAGCAAACTACCGGAAGTTCAATCGACCATCAATCGGAAGGTGCTCCATTTAACCGGAAGTCGATGCATTTGGCACGCATTCTCACAGCCATTCTATGAAGCCGTGCTTTCTCAGAGTCGACACTTTCCCTCTAATAAAGAATCAAAGATACGGCCGCAATGCCACTATCAACGAGCTAGGGGCTTCTACATTATCGGCGTATTCTTTTAAATATTGACTTAAGCGAATCACAAGCAGCTATGTACCGATAGAAAAGCATTGGTTGAGATTCCTCTGCGTGGAGGCAAATCCGACAAACAAGGTTTTACTGTAAATTACTCCCGGTTTTTTTCAAATTTGAGAATTTTCTTGTTTTAGGGTTCCAATTGGGATGCAATTTTCCAAATGAGTGCCGTCACTGGATTTGCTCATTTTCTTAATTAACTTCAACATTAATAACCGTGATGGGACTTAGAACACGGGTAATCAGTTGACAGCAAGGCCAAATCAATAAATGTAATCATTTCGCAAAATGCCAAAACGGATTTCAAATATCATTTTAAAAACATCAATTAAAATGCATATACAAAATACTCTGGCATTCATTTCCGAAAACGTAGAAAAGATGTATTCATGTACATGCTTGTTTTTGTTTGTTGTTTGTTGTTTGTTTAATGCTATATGTGGATGGTTTTTGTAAAGGTTTCGTAAATTTCGTATTCGTGCTACAAGCTAAAATGATACATAAATGAAAGCCAACGCCCTCACCACGCGAGATATATAGCCGAACACAAAAACATCGTCTCTGAAAGACAACATAAGCTAGAGGAGAAACAGACACACACGGGCTTACATTAGTATACCCCACAAATATATCGGAGAACAAAACAGCTGTTCCATTTGTTTTGCACCGTATGATGTACATGTCGATATGTGTTCCATCAAACAACAAAAAAGGTATATAAACAATTATTTAATTTACGTGGAAATATCTTCCATCATAGCTGACAGAATTTAATCATAGATGAAATCAGCTCGTGATGTCAACAACTGTAACACATTGTTAATTATAGATTGAAGTTCCAGGGGTAGAAAACCTTGACCGAATATTTACTGATTAACAGAACAGGATCACACATTGAACAAACACTGGGATAGCGGAGGAATGTTGGAATGCTGCTACCGAGGAAGGGAAAGTTAAAGATAGTCATAAGTATTTTAGGACAAGCGACACTATTAGCAAATTGTAAGTAATATCACGGAAGTAAGAATATATAAGAGGCTTTTATTATGATAATATACAGGTAACATACCTAGTCTTTAACTAGTAGTATACCAATGTATTCAGTTTCTGAGGACGACATCCTACCAGTGTCTGCTACCTTGTGTGTACCAGATTGTTGTCACTGTATGCGTTAAGTTAATTATACCGTGGGCAGTCATACTAGCGAAATGTTAATCCAACTACAGGCAAATCAAAACTGATTAACATAACATTTTAAAAAGATGTTTGTGAGAACGACCCTCAGGCGCGTTTGCTACACTTCATAAATGATGCTCAAATCAACAATGTTGATTGCCTCGAATAGCTATCAATTAAATTCTGATCACATTAAAGAGAAAATAAATCGGTGACTGATCAATATAAAAAATTAAACGGTTCATAATGATATTTAATCAAAGTTTAAAAATACCAAAATCGGATTAAATTCATACGTTTCGTAAACTAGATCTTTCCTTCATAAACGCGTTTACGTCAACGACACAGCGTATGATAATGGAGAGCAGTTGAGTTAATGTCTCGTTGTGTGAGCGTGATGGAAAGGCACTTTCACATCGAATGCGCCTGAAGAATTAAAATTAAATTAATGACGTAATGGGATGGACTATTTCACTACATTGTTCGTATTGCCACATGATAAAGTAGCTCATTACTCCAGTTCGGTTGTAACACCGGGCTTTCATTAGCAATAACAAATAATTCAAGAAAAATGTCGTTTAAATGTTAACGTGGGGGTTATATATTGTTCTTTGTTTCGATTTTGGGAGAATCACAACGAAAACCCAATTAAGATAGCACTAATGTTTTATTTGTTGGTTTGGGTTCTATTCAAATTACAATAGCTTTAACCGACTACAATCTGGCACAAGTAAATTCGTCCCCGCACAAAGGTACTAGTTTTTCAGACATCTCAAGAATAAAGAAAAAAATGTTCCACAGCGTCAACTAACAATGACAAAATGTTCCACAGCGTCAACACATAATGACAAAATATACCACATCGTTAACATCCAATGACAAAATATACCACAGCGTCAACACACAATGACAAAATAAACCACAGCGTCAACACACAATGACAAAATAAACCACAGCGTCAATCAAACAGTGACAAAATTAACCACAGCGTCAACAAACAGTGACAAAATATAACCTAGTGTCAACACACAATGACAAAATAAACCACAGCGTCAACACACAATGACAAAATAAATCACAGTGTCAACACACAATGACAAAAAAACACAGCGTCAACCAAACAGTGACAAAATAAACCACAGCGTCAACAAACAGTGACAAAATTTACCACATCGTTAACATCCAATGACAAGATATACCACAGCGTCAACACACAATGACAAAATAAACCACAGCGTCAACACACAATGACAAAATAAACCACAGCGTCAGTCAAACAGTGACAAAATTAACCACAGCGTCAACAAACAGTGACAAAATATAACATAGTGTCAACACACAATGACAAAATAAACCACAGCGTCAACACACAATGACAAAATAAATCACAGTGTCAACACACAATGACAAAAAAAACACAGCGTCAACCAAACAGTGACAAAATAAACCACAGCGTCAACAAACAGTGACAAAATTTACCAAAGCGTTAACATACAATGACAAAATATACCACAGCGTCAACAAACAATGATAAAATATACCATAATGTCAACAAACAGTGACAAAATATAACACAGAGTCAACAAACAATGACAAATATACCAGTGCGTCAACACACAATGACAAAATAAACCACAGCGTCAACAAAGAGTGACAAAATATAACACAGTGTCAACACACAATGACAAAATATACCCTAGTATCAACAAATAATGACAAAATGCACATCAGTGTCAACGAAGAATGACAAAATATAACACAATGTCAACACACAATGACAAAATTACCACAGCGTCAATAAACAATGACAAAATGCACCGCAGTGTCAACACACAATGACAAAATTACCACAACGTCAACACACAATGACAAAATTACGCCAGCATCAACACACAATGACAAACTATATTATAGCCTCAACATCCAATGACAATAGACGACATTTTCAAAGGTTTATTCAACATATTTTTACCTATTTGACAACTATAACCCATACATTTGACCGAATGACGTTTTCAGCTTTTGAGTACAAGCCAAGATATTGATTACCAGTTTTTAAACGGAAATTATTCGTTACTGGTCGCAGTAAATCAGGTGCCAAATTTAGTTTTCGCTTCGTGTATGCTATCTCCGGTTGTGTCTGCATATTATATTGCCTTAAGTGACATAGCGGATAAACATTTGTATATCATTTCATCAATAGTTATCAGCTACACGGAATGCGTTATTGTTTATGTTTTATGAGGGCGATTATGTGGTAAATGATAGATAAAACTGAAAAAAGATCTGTAATATTTATTGACATGCTGAATATAAATCGTTCACGTTTACAAATGTAACCAACCTCTCGTAACGTAAATGACTTGAACTTTTTAAGCGATCTATAAAACATATACATTCTTAATATCTTAATTTCGTTAATTTTAAAACCACATAACAAATAAAGACCACTAAATATCAACATAACAGATAATACTTAGAAAAATAACTGTTTTGAAACTAACTAAAAAGAAACATATCAACAAAAGAATGTTTAACATTTAAAAATGACAGAAAACCTAAGCGAATTGTTATATTAATCCGTCCCGATTCAAACGGAAAACACACGCATGAAAGTGGGGGAAAGGGTATTCTTAATGGGTACAGACAGTGATTATTTTGGTTTGGTTTGTTTGTGTTTACGTCCTATTAACAGCTATGGTCATTTAAGGACGTGCCAGGTTTCGGTGGTGGAGGAAAGCCGGAGAAATCCACCGACCTACGGCCATTAGGCTACCTGGCAACTGCCCCACGTAGGCCTCGTACCTAGTGGTAGCAGAATGTCAGATGCCTTATCTTGGCAGCCGCGGCCCCAAGTGATTCGTTGTTGAAAGGTTTTTTATAAAACAAGGCCTATAACTCTTTCTTGGCTTGTGTGGACAGTGATCCGTTGTTGAAAATAAATGTGATAAAATTTCAAGATAAATGATGATCAGAAAATAACAAAATTAAAAGCGTTGTGAAAAAGCATTGTCGCTGTTTTGCTAATTGAACAGCTCTGGTGCCGCGGGATTTCCCAAAACCGGCATAAAAACCACGACGGCTTACATTAAAACCACTAATACCTTTCAATTAACAATTACTTGGGAAATAAAAGATAAAAATAAAGCGATAAAATCTATTTTCGTTTTTATTGTGCTTCTATTATTTTCACAATGTAATACATCATCTTAACTGAAAATTTCGTGAAATTAAAATTAAAGACAGAATAAACGTGTTAGAATATCAAAAGATAAATTTTGTTATGATGACTCAAGGTAAGATTTACAATGTTTGGTATATTGGCATAAATGTAAAACAATGACAGAGCCTTCGGCTACAATTAATGTTAATCCGTGAATACAGAAATACCACAGGGGCTCTATAACGAAGTTAGGTGGCAGGCAATTTTAGCCAGTTGATTGTTGTACATGTGAGTCGAGTTAATTAAAACAGCGCTGACCTTACCGCGTGCACTATATAGTTGGTCTATTGCTGACTTCGTCAAACTGACATTTTAAGACCTTATTCAAGATTCGTTCTGGATAGAATATTTTCAATCGTTGTTCCTTACTTTTAAGTGACATTGAGGTAACACAGTGAAATCTTCGTCAAACAGATCACAACTCGATTTATTGCTACACAGGTTCTACTGTACAGTAAGCTATTCGATACATGTGTATACACTCAGTAGGCGAAACGTTCTGGGTCGAGTGGCATATGAAAGATAACATGTCGTTGCATCACTGAACAGATAAACGATACAAAGTTTATTTCTAAGCTTTGGCGTTATTTTCATTCGCTCTGGCGGGTTTTTGTTGTTTCGTTCTTTAACTTAGTAATGTTGGCTTTTTTCGTTATTTCGCTTTGGCAGGTTCTCTTCTTTTGGAATGTTTGATCTGCTATCTTTATGGTATCATGTTAACAATACCTCGTTAGTTATACCATGAAAGCTATACCAATTAAATAATACCCTGTAAGTAATACCGTGCAAGTGATAATACGTTGGTTATTCCTTGTTAACAATATAATGTTAGTTTTACCATGACAGTTATACCAATCAAATATTACCATGAAAGAAATACCGTACAAGTAATATAATGTTAGTTATACTTTGTTAAGCATACATGTACCATGTTACTGTAGTTAAACGTTGTAAGTAGTATCATGCTAGCAATACTACGTTGTTAAACATACATTAGTTATACCATGTTAGTAATACATTGTTATTTATACCATGTTAGTAATACCATGTTAGTTATACCGTGTTAGTAATACAATGTTAGTTATACCATCTTAGTAATACAATGTTAGTTATACCATCTTAGTAATACAATGTTAGTTATACCATCTTAGTAATACAATGTTAGTTATACCATGTTAGTAATACAATGTTATTTATCCTATGTTAGTTATACCATGTTAGTTATACCATGTTATTTATACCATGTTAGTAATACAATGTTAATTATACCATGTTAGTTATACCATGTTAGTTATACCATGCTAGTAATACAATGTTATTTATACCATGTTAGTAATACCATGCTAGTAATACCATGTTAGTTATACCATGTTAGTTATACCATGTTATTTATATCATGTTAGTAATACCATGCTAGTAATACCATGTTAGTTATACCATGTTCGTTATACCATGTTAGTAATACAATGTTAATTATACCATGTTTGTTATACCATGTTAGTTATACCACGTTAGTTATATCATGTTAGTTATACCATGTTAGTAATACAATGTTATTTATACCATGTTAGTAATACAATGTTAGTTATACCATGTTAGTTATACCATGTTAGTTATATCATGTTAGTTATATCATGTTAGTTATACCATGTTAGTTATACAATGTTAGTAATACAATGTTACATGTAGTTATTAATACAATGTTACATGTAGTTATACCATGTTAGTTATACCATGTTAGTACTACAATGTTAGTTATACCATGTTAGCAATACAATGTTAGTTATACCATGTTAGTAATACAATGTTAGTTATACTATGTTGGTTATACCATGCTAGTAATACAATGTTAGTAATACAATGTTAGTTATACCATGCTAGTAATACAATGTTCGTTATACCATGTCAGTACTGTAATAGCATGTCACAGCTGTCCCCCTAATGTGAAGGCATTAATGTGTAAGCAGTAATATGATAGAGACACAAGTGTAACAAATACCCCCATCATCTAACAATGACCACCAAACACTCGTCACACAAATATAACTGACTATCTCTTAGCGTTCTAGACATTATAAACGAGCCATTCTGGAATTGAAAAAGACTCAACGATATTTGGCGATCTGTTACAAACCCTTGCTTCTCCCCGTATGTCTTTTCCAAGTTATTTATCAACAGTGGGTCGAAGAGAACAAGATACATATGCAATACAAAATTAAAAGAATTCCAGAAATATCCTTGCAGAGAGTGCATTTTCCTTTGAATAATTCTCTAAAACGAGTACTCACCGACTTTTTATTTTTACACCGTAGAGAAATCGAAAAAGGCTGACGTAGGCAGACATATTTTTTAAGACCAATAAGGACATTTCCTAGCGTACCTAACGAACTAAAAAGAATGAAAAAAAATCTTACGTGGGAAGAAAAGTATCTTTTAACTTCGACTTTCTGGAAGTGTTCTGGCACTGACAGCGAGGTAATGATACTTCACGCAAGTCTATGGCTGAGTTAATTAAACATGTTTGTCCGCTGAAGCTGTCACTGTGGCCGTACTGTATATATAACCTTTACCTCAGAAAACACAGGTATTCACTTAGATACAGGTAACAAAGGTTTCATCTTTTGAATGATAATCTGGTATGCTGGTTTCAAAATCCAGCTAATTTGTACTAAATTGAATATAGGACAATTTCTTCGGATTCTATAGCCGATAAAATATTGTAAAACAAACATTCATATGGTCGTGTTTATGTGGGAAACGGGCTCGAAGGAAAAGAGGACATATTCGATGTGAAGAAGTTCCGTATTCCGCCAGGATATACCTGGTATATTGCTGATGGTAAATGAAAAGCTGCTCAATATAAACAGTCAAGTCTTCATCTGACGTCATAACTGAGACTATCATAGTTTGTTGAAAAACATATAAACGGAACAGCGCAATAGCATTAGCGTTATTTTTACTCGCCCCCTCCTGCTTTGCTCGCATAACGTGAGATCACCGTAAGAAGAAAAGATTTTTGTGACCGTAGGCTGTTTAAGTTATATCGTTTCCCCTGACGATACAGACACTATGACACCGCAAATACTAATTAATTTCTAGATTCTTAAAAACTCGTTTAAAATGTAACTATTAATTAACACAAGTCGCCTCCATACTTATTTAACATGAAGCGAACTTCAATAATACTACGATAACGTCACAACTTAACGGCAACTTCATAACTTGTCTTTTTATCTAAATATCGAAATAAAATGTAATTGTGCCTCTTGTAGTTGAGCCCATGCTAAAGAGAATGTCATGTTAGTTTATACACTTTAAAAACAAAAATGATTTTTAGAACGTGGTTATTGATATCATTTCTTGTGCAAGCCTCCCTTCCAGTTAGTTCAGAAACATGTGTCATCTGCCATACACAAAACACATGGCAATTACCAATAAATAATACAGCTCCGAACAGATAATGGAGGGCGGTTTGAAACAAAAGCCGTCGTGCCGTGTTATGGATTGAGCAGACAAACTGTCACTTTACCATTACATGTTTATTGAATATCTCTGACAGTAAAACTAGATATACATTTTTATTTCCAACGATAATGACACGAATGTACATCAGTGAAAATAACTCGGCCATTTTTTTTATGTCACATGGAATCAATTTTCATTATTACAAAGAGACAAGAACTGGTAACAACTATCACTTGTGATTTCAATGTCATAACAACATCATTAATATATTGCAGTGTCTGTTTGATTTATATTTCTGTATTTATTTCACAAAAATCTCGACTGCGGTATGACTATAAACCAGGAGTTTACATCACCGACATACATGTATATACCTTTGGAGAGACAAGGGATATTAGTTTGAAGCTCTCGCTGAAAAGTACAATGTTACAGGGAGATAGTGTGAAGCTCTCGCTGATTAGTACAATGGTACAGGGAGATAGTGTGAAGCTCTCGCTGATACGTACAATAATAAAGGGAGAAAGTGTGAAGCTCTTGCTGAAAAGAACAATGTTACAGGGAGATAGTTTGTAGCTCTCGCTGAAAAGAACAATGTTACAGGGATGCTAGTTTGTATCTCTCGCTGATAAGTACAATATTATGGGGAGAACACATTTGATTTATAGCTGTTACATTTATCTATACAGCCTCACAATGATAGACAATGTACATATTTTCTCCGAGAGATGATAACAGGTTGCTAAAGTTATGTATCAAAGTAAAATTATAGCGTTCATTTGTTATGCGAATGTAACTCCCGTTATAAAACAAATTTATAAAGGTATACCAACAGTGAAAATGTTACTGTTAAAATACCGTATCGTGTTTGTACCATAGTCAATACTACAGCTTTGGCATGGTGCAATTCAGTCATGAAAATGCATGCTTCTGAAATTAGATCTGTTTTACCCTTACCTCTCAAATACCCCGTCGATGTTATAACATTTTCGATTGCAACTTTAACACAAATATTATGTAATTGCTCGCAGCATTCCTAGTTCTATCAACGCTCAGTGTTCTTTATAAAGCTCCATACCCAATTAACAGTTTGCAGCAATTACGATGATGATGACGTCAGCCTGAGAGACAAGTATGTCGTCGTGAGTAGGAACGCCCAAAGGGCATAAAAAACATATATTTATTGACATCTTCTGTCTCCTTATTGTATAATTTGAATAAGATTCCTTTATGTTTTACTAGGCACAACAAAGAACAATCCAAAAATTAATAAAACATTTTTTGAAATTAAAAGTTATTTTTAAGTACAGGAAAAGTTGTATAAATCATATTTTACAATGCTTTACATGTCGTGTGTTCGATTAACAGTTAACGTGTGTGGTAGTTCCTTGGAAATGTAGGTACTGCGATTCTCATACAGAAAAAAAAAAAATTAAATATTTATTCTCTATTTCTTTTGAGACTCACCATCAAAATAAGATTGATCTTTTTTCTTTGTTAATCTTGTTTTATTGTTTTAAATCGATAAACATTCTCGTGAAGAAATTGAAAACGTCATATAGACATACTGTGTCTGTGCTGGATGTCAGAGATATGTTAGACTTTCTAATATATCAACATCGAAGTCAAGCGTTCAACGGATACGAATGAAAAGAATGGTTTACATAAGAGCAAACGAACACCGGGTTGGGAATCTAAATTAGACTGTGTCAACTCGTCGGAGGATTCGTGACTGGTCGAAGCAGCGTAGGGAGATTCAATGTATTTCAAACCATACTGTGGTCGATTTGTGAATGACAAACATATCGGGGACGTTGGGACCAGAATTCATTGTATCCCCGTACGCCTTTAATTACGTTATCCGGAAAAATGAAACCAGCAATTTCGTCCGTGCTAAATATTAGAACGGCTATTCTTTGACGAATCAATGACGCATCCGACCGGATGTGGCTACAAATTGTACTCGTATCAGGAACGCCGCTTCGTTTGATTGACCATTAACACGACAAACAATAGCACTCTCCCCCTTTTCTTAATGACATAATTCTATTTAAGCCCAATCTGTACTGCGATGCTAGGTAAACCGTATAACGCTACATATGGATTTATTGAGAAAACGAGCAATCAAGAAATCAACTACGGATCCGCCATTGTTGGAATATTTCTTCGATATTTCTATTAAGAAGTCCTCGTAACGGGACAGTTGTATTATAGTACTCTACGTTTTTTTGATCAGGAAACATTTTATTAGATAAGTTAGTTGCAGTGTTGTTTTTTTTTCTAGGCTAAGGTTTCATGTTGAATATGTATATAACTGATTTGCGTTCATACCGGCGTGAACATTGAGAAATGCTGTTTTTATAGTTACTATTGATCTTAATATAGACATTCTCATATATTTCACCATCTTGTAGTATCTCTGTCGTCAGTGCAAACGAGATTCCTGGACCAGTTTCCCGTCACTAAAATCTTTGATTCAAAGAGCTGTATCACGTTATTCGAAGCGAGAGGTGTAGCTTCAAAATGACACTGATCAAATTGCATTCATAGTTCTATGAACACAATTTTTCCTGGTTATACTTATAGATGAGTTGGCAGCGTAAATGCAAATATACCGGCATAGACGTTGAAAATGGTGTACAATCATTATATAAATGTACTACTTTTGCATTACCTTGTACGCATGTGCATTCACACACTCGTGTAAAGTGCACACTTATCAAATATATTGTATATATAAACACCCTCGAGATTGCGATAATATGCCGATCAAAAAAAGAACTGGACGCTATTCCAAAGTATAGATTTTGTGAGCTCCGTACGCCATTTGCGATGTCTGCAGAACACCAGATATCAATACCTAACTATCTTTTTCCAAAATGCGTGTTGCACTGAATAAAATGTGCTGTCCTTATCGGCAAAAAAGGGAGCCTTCCGTTTTTGGATATTGCTGTGGGAAGGACTATCATTACATTGTCTTGTTAGCTTCACAGACGGTCTGTGATATGAAAGAAAGAACGAAAGAGTGTTATGCAAATGTATTTCAAGTATAGACAATCAGTGATACAGAGGGAGGGTGTGGTAGATATATAGAGGTTACGCAACGAGTGGTTGTTGAATATGGTATTTATTTCACTCGAGTTAGTTAATTTTCAAAAGTTACAAAAGACACGAGCTTAAGAGAGTGTCTTTCTGTAACTTTTGAAAATTAAAACCCCCTTTTCCCATTGCATAACCTCACAAAAGTCACCAACATTTGCCGATGTTGACAGAAGACGACGTAAACAAAACACCACGCGGCAAAAAGCGCGTGAAAAAAATCGTCCAGTCAGGGTTCATCTTCTCGACCAATCAAAACTACGGAAGGTCATACACCACGTGTGTTGTATAACTCATATTTATTCAACAGTCTGCATGTTTATACAATGATATGGGAGTGGACTAACACAGCGTAATGTGGTAGAAATCCAGTATAGACAGTCACATAAGTGATACAGATGATAGCAGTGGAGACTTTTAAAATGATTGAGAGGTATGTCAAAGAGGGTAATGAAGAGGAAAAACGTCGGAGGCAGGAGCGTGGATAGTGGAAAGGATACCTATTTTGAAAAGACAAGTTTAGAGAAAAGAGGTCGAGATCTGTGAAGAGAATTTTGGAGAGTGGAGTGTAAGAAATTGTCTTACAGGCATCAACGCAGGTTGGAACTAAATCCATGCGTTCTATTATACGTATGACATGTGTATAAGATAGTATGTACACCTGTACATTGTATAATCACTTAATGTTTGCATTAAATGTCTATGATCTCCAATACATTATGCATCATAGATTTTGTGGGTTTGAAACAATGGAAAGCATGCTGTAGTTTGATTAAGTTATACAGATGTATACAGGCGTTAATAGCTGCAATGTATTTTAAACAGTAATATCTTTGATCTATTTCAGTGTTAATAAGTATTGCCTGTTTGATCGGTTAATACTCGAAAAGTTATCAAATTTTAAAGAGTACATTGTGTTTCTCCTCATGCAGTATATTCTCCTGCAAACTTCACTATTCAATCGTGTTTTAGGTTTCCAATCCACTTCCTTTGTTCTCTGTTAGACTAATGTCTTTTTTAAACGTAACGACAGCAATCTCCAAAGCTCGCCATGACATCTCTCCTAAAGCGCATCTCTCGCTTTTGTCCGGACAAACATGTTCCGGTCTTTTCTCTAAAACTAACAACGCCCTTTTTGAACTACGTCTCGATAACGCTTACACCGGGTGTGATGTATTATCAGCCAAAATGTCTGAACCAAAATAACGATAGCAGCATATGTATGTTTTATTTCATTCCGTTTCGTTATCAAGCTTTTAGTCAATTACAGAATCCAAGCAAAGTGACAGAAGCATTGTTGATCAAATCTTCATAATTGATTATTGAAATAAGGTTTCTGCGCAAACAAAGACGAGGAAACAAATAGCGGGATACATGACAACAGTTATGTCACCGATTTTCTCGATTACTACGGAGCAGGTTTTTCTCAAATCCTGACATATCACGTATCCATGGGAACCAAAAAACAGGGAAAGATACAAGGCAAGTAGGATACACAAGAAGTTATTAAACTGTATTTGTTTTAGAGGTCTTCAGAGTGTTATGTCCTCGCAAAAGCTTACGTCACATCTAAACAGCTTTATCATCTTATGACAAACAAACCCAGGAAGTATCTCGTGGATATATCTAGACAAGGCAGCAGGACGCCCAACCTACCTTCATTGTACACTCATTATTATGACGATAGGCTAAGTTAGTGTCATGGGAATCACATCCGTAACTATACATACAATTTACAAACATAAAGAGAAGAAGAAGACTGATATAGGCAAAGCCTGTTGTCTTATTCTTTTGTCAATACTGTTCAAATATCTCCTTTAATGTTAACTTATATGTTTGTATTATATATGTATTGTCAATAAAATACTTTGAAATTAAATTAAACATAAAGAGAGAAAATATATAGGTTCCAAAGTTTGTGATGAAAGCATTCCGCAATTCAGTTTTGTCCCAAAAGGAGTGTAAAGTTTACTGGTCGCTTATCATCAGAAAATGTCAGAAAATATAATGATAATGATTATTATGGTTTTTTTTAAGGAAATTTCAATTGTAGTTAATGGTCGTACATGTACTTTTCGCCTACACTTTATAAAGGAATCTGTTTGGTAGTTGTGCTTGCATGATTGCTAGTCCATGTGTAAACGAAACGGTTTAGTAAGAAGAAAAAAAAGTGTTTCAGAACGTCAAGAGCACTCAAGACCACGATCAAAATCCATCTTCTTATTGCAACGCTTGAATAGCAAGTCTACTCCTGAATATGGTGAGAGAAATGTTCACTGAGTCGCTTGAATAGAAACGGTAATTCGTCGTCTGTATTTATGTGTCCACAAGATTTGTTGAAAGAAAATGTAGCTGTAATAAATTATGGCTGTCGGCTTAAATCTATGCGGTACTTCCTGTTGAGCGATTGACCGGTATTGATTTCGTCTATAGACGTTTCTCCTAGCTTCAAGCGTTCCAATTTTCGGACGAAATGAGGCTGGATAGCGAAACTCTATATACGGAGGTCTTAACCAAATGACGGAGTAAAGACGGGCTTCCTCTGTCCAGTGACAATATAAATGTATAGTATGGCCACCGAACACCCAATTTACACAACCTCGGCCATGATTTGTAAACAAAACAAAACAGTCTCTCGGCTTTGACTCTGTAGCTAGAGGAGACGAGCGCTACTTCTATGGTCTACAATATGTCTTCGTCATCACAGTGCGAGGTTTGCATGGTCACGTTGTCAACAAAAGAAGTTTAGATAAATCAAAAGTAGGAAGTGTCCAAGACGTTATCCTTAATAAGACCGTTAACTCGTAAAAAGGTCAAAGGTTTAGTGTTCAGCCACGGCTTTATACAGAACCGGACTTGTAGAAGATTTCGTGTACAGATACTGTATAATCAAACACGGGGCCATTTTAGCATTCCATTCTCCCAGAGTTTGATAAAAGCAGCGGTAACTGTATTTTGGTGTTCCTGGAATATCGACGTCGTAATAAAGTTTTATTGAACAGTTTCATCGCCTAGGACTGGTTTAGGGCACCCTCAGCTAGGAAAACTCATTGCAATCTTCAAAAGTCTTTAAAATCTCCCATTTTAATCTGTAACCATGAGACCAAACGGTATAAACGTTATACTCTAACAGGTTCGTACCATGTCTAACAAGACTATTGAATGATTTGGAAATCAAAAATTCAATACTTTAAATGTTTCCATCGATATGCTAAAACTAACATTTTGTGGTTATTAATGAGTTCGCAAGATAATATTCACAATATAATTTAAAAGATATTGTCATTGTTAGAAATAATTGTTGTGAAGCCATTTCTTATTGATTTCATTAACATTTTTTGGCCACAAATAAAAGAATTTGATACATTTTCTCTTCATGATTAGATAACTTTTCCAATTTCTAGTTTACTAATTAAGTCCCCAACACGAAGTACAGGACTTGCCGTTTTGCAGCGTTTTTAATTATTATTCTTATAATTGGTTGTCTTATTCTTCTTTATCTTTTTCCTCATGTTGTTGTTGTTGTTTTCCATAGTTGTTTTCTCAGAGACTACTGGTTGGATAATTACCCAACTTCACATGAACATTCGTAAACATAAGTACATGTCGTTCTGGGTGTACGCCAAGGAGATACCAACTGTCCCCTTATTTGCCCGATTCTGTTCCATCGTCCTATGCAAATGTATTGTAGCTCTACACTTAATTACTAATGTATCATTTGCGACAACAAGAGGTTGAGAGATGTTTTCACATTGATGATTGAAGGATTTATTTTTGCCGAGTCAATAATGACCTCTCTACATGTCTATAACAATAAGACTGATCTGGCTTGACTGTCAATAACTGTCTACAGATTTTGAATTTCACCAGCGTAACTAGAAACCCGTCAGGTAGAACGCCCTGTGTTAGTAATGTATAGGTCTACTGGACTGATCTATAGTCAGTATATTGTTACTTGGAGCAGTGTCTGGGATAGCCAATCGATTGTTAAAGCGTTATAATTTGATGTTAGAAAGCTCAATTGTTAAAATCAACGACTGTGAAACTAAAGGCGTCACGTTTGTCGGAGTATACGATAGAGAGGGAAACATAATGTCAAATGTCAACATTTAAAGTTGAAAAGGACCATTTTGTAATATCATAAATTGCAAAATTTTAAACTTGAGTATGAATAAAACGCAGTTACTGTTATTCAATGAAAAAAATGCCATGAATACCATACATGTGAAAGTAAAATTTAATGATCGAGCGAATATTTTTCTATCTAAGGCCATTATACGTAAATCAAGATGCATAAAGTGAACTTCTTACTGTTGAACATCAGTGAAACGGTTTAGATCGCAGTTGCCCCTCATGACATGCGGGTATATTTAGGAACGTACATTATATCATAACTTCAACATAAAGCAGTAATTAAATGGAATTGGTCTCCACTCATCGAGTCCTCAGAACTAATGATCTCCACACGCTACCCTGATACGGCTTCTCTGTAATATCCTATGACCTTTTCGAACTAGACGGGCCTGTGCTAGGTTATCAATCATTCATGGGAATCACACATTATGCTAGTTAACAGGTGTTAGAATATTGGAAGAAACAAGAAACACTAAGACGTCAAATTCGTGTGTAACGTTTAACTGATATACTTTACGAAAGTACGAGGATAAAACACAATTAAGGAACAGTATGCTAACTTACTCACATTTCGAATTCTTTCTGCTAGTGATATTTCCCCCGAAATTGTTGCTTAACATAGCTTGATAATTCAGAATTACTTTCAAAACCCCGTTTTTAAATAGTATTTATCATTGATAAATTAAGATTTTTCTACAATCTCTTTTAAGACAGTTTTGAAAGATAATCCCTTTCGTTATCTTATACAAATTTGATTGATTTCAGTAAATATCTGCGCCTTACATATCACATACATGTAAGCCCTATTTAACTATAGTTATGCTTAATTGCCACCTTTGGTCTAATTTATATCTAAACAAATCACAGTATTAAACGGAGGAAGTCATTGGGATTTCTGAAGAAAAATAAAAATTTTGATTGATAATTGAATTTGATTTAACATTTACGATTGAGAATTTTAGCTAGTGTCAGTAATATCAAGCTAACGATCTCCGTAATACCGCCTAAACTGTAACTAAACGCTGGGAACTTTATTTTGGTGTGATAGGAGCTGTAATAAATAATTTTTAAAATGAAACCAATACCTCGCAGACCTGTTATATCACCTACTGCTACGTCATTTAGTTCGCATAAGCGACGATAGATATAAAATGGACGATCTTTAGACTTTAAAAATTCAACCAGAAAAAATGATCATGCAATCAAAGTATTTTGAATTCGAAAATGTCTTTGGAAATTTTACTTTTAGCTCTCCAGAAGTTCGCTTAAGTTTGATTTTTTTTTTTTAACTCGTTTCTTAAATCGCGTAGGAAATGGAAACTTAAAAGTATATGCGTATATAAGTTTTGCCTCCTAAACCTTGCATTTTACTGTTCTTTGTCGTGACACGTGACTACATATATCGAGATCGAGTCCTCGTCAGTTACTTACCGACATTACCCATGCCTGTTTACCAACACACAGAACACAGAGATTGTGTGATGAGACAATTTCCTGCGCAATGTTGCCGGAATGACAAACGAGTAAAAGTCTTGGTCATTGATTAACAAGACACGTGCCTAAAGCTGATGATGGAGTCACGTGACATATGATTGAGTTTATGAGCCGTGACCTTGGTTCGAGGAAACCCTCCATCAGATTTCGTGCGATAGGCAGTGTAGGAAATCATGTGACCTTTCAATAATGCCCCGATAATCGTTATGGTATATCGGGACAGGACATATGGCTAATTTAGAAATTAATGGCACAGAGTCACATGTTTGGGTAAGGCTGCTTTTTATATTTAGTCGCAGAAAATCGATAGTTTTGTCCTAAAAAGAAAGTTTGATACACCACATTTTGGGCATTGGTACACGTACCGATATAATATCCCAATTATATAGAGCCCATGAGTGAGTCATCATACATTTGCCTTAGTGTTCATGCATTCAAATAACGAAGAAGTCTGCAAATATGAAATCCTGTCATTATTAAAAATACACACTTTCAAATGAAATGTATTAATTGTATTTCCCATTTTAAAATACTGAATGTTGTCAAAATAATCGAGACCATACTGGACACATGTTTTGCTGTTTGCTACATGTACAGGAGAGAACGTCATTCGTTAAAGCAAGATGATCACAGGCTTCCGGTAACCTTTATAGTAGGCCGTTCTCTTTTTTGAATAAAAAAAGGTTCTCGTCGTAAGAACTGTCTTGCATCTGTTGTTAGAAAGATGACCTCTGAAATTAACTCTTAGTCCTGTGAAGGTTCTTACAGCTGTTTATCGATAACACATTGAACTTCCGAAAATACGTTGTTACAATTGTATCGATGCTACTATTTAAGTAATTCATAATAATTTCGATTCTTGAAGTTTTTAACCATAGATCAGTGTGTGATAGCACATTCGTTTACCTCCGTATGATGCCCGTCGTTTAATTTCAAACCTCACTTATCGTCCACACGCATTAACACGTCTTCTTCAATATACCGTGAACCTCTTTAGAACGCAAACTTTGTGATTACTCAAGACCCTACACTCGTTCTTTGACAAGAACATGCATTCATTAAATAAATATATATTAGTGATTTAATGTAATTACTTAAATTGTCGACATGGTTTATTTTCTTAAAGTAAAACTGCAAGAATAATGCAATTACAATCCCGCGATTTCAAGATTTCAAGATTTTTTTATTACGCTCTGACACACAAAGTGTGTAACAAGAGGTCAAACAAAATAACATCAATCAAAATAAAACATGACAGAGAGAGTAGATTACACATGAACAGATTAAGCATTATTTCATAGACAGATTCAGCAATTTTTCATAGATAGATTCAGCATTATTTCATAGATTCAGCAATATTTCATAGATAGATTCAGCAATATTTCTAAGATAGATTCAACAATGTTTCATAGATAGATTCAGCGATGGATATATCTATTTACTGCAAGATGCCTTTATACGAGGAACAAATAATTAAAGGAAGACTATACGCGTTTCGATGATAATTTTAAATAATACTGTGATCGGTTCGCTTAATTAAATTCTTATTAAAACCAATTATCAAAAGGAATTTAATACGACAATAAATAATAATAGAAAATAAATGAATATATAAATAATCGAAAGCTGCGCAGACAAACAAAGTCAAACACATTCGATACGACGGACATACAGACATTTATATTCTATCCGACTCCAAATAAATCTAAAAAAAAATCATTTACAGATTTAATGAGTATACAACTCATTTTTATTTCTACACGAACATTTGTCATTATTATTTTATCTTTATTGCATAATTCAAGAACCACAGGAGTCTAATATAAAGCCACATGTCACATTAAATCAAATATTCCGCCTCCGGCAGTCGGGGAATAGACTCGTCTATCAGCTGCAGTCTTAAATTCAGAAACGTAATGTGCTTCCACGTCGTAATAAAACTCAATTTTCTAAGATCACTTCAACCCGAAAAGATTTATATTATTACGTTCTATTTGCACAGAAGTTGCTCTTGTTGAACTTTAATGTGAGAAGGTTATTCGGTTTTTAACATCCAGTATATCAGTTAATGTCCCTAGATTTTTATGCCTTCGACATTGATATTGTTTACTGTGAAATCACTAGTTTTCGTGTTTTTTGGGTTTTTTTTGATTTCGTAGGTTATCTTCATTCAACGAATTAATTACAAGTTTGATATACAGTTATTCGCCGTTTGAGGTGGTACTCCCAATCCACGAATTAATGTACATTGTACCCTCGAAATAGTGTTTTGTCGAAAGACCACACAATTTGGGTCCCACGGAAATATATGATTTCACAGTACTTAAGGAGGATAAAAGAATACTTTTATAACTCCCATTTTCCTGGTAAATAGGAACGCTGCCATAACATGTGTCTCTGTTGCTAGCTTGTTTTTTTTATTGGTTAATATATTTTCTTAATATTTCTTCAAGGAAAATGTAAGCTCAGCAAACATGTAAAATGCGCTAATCAAAAAAGTAATCCTTTTTAGATAAAATGAAATATATTTAAACACATACACGTGTCGTGTGCTGCTTTCATGTGAACTGGTAATATGATTACCACTGGCATTGTGAAGAATCTAGGACTCCATGCTACATACACTCATATACAGGCGAATATTCAATTCTGGACATGATTGTATATAAATAACCCATTCTAAAACAAGACAATTTAGCCTTCACATATACATGTATTACCATATCGCATGCAAAGATAAAGTTTACTTCATTGTCATGAAACAAGTGGTAAGGGAAATGAGTATGTTATATCAACGAGAATACACCATTGATACTTATTACAATGTTGTCATGTAAACAACCTGTACATTGCCGCTTGTTAGTCACGTGTTGATGCAATAAAATATAAATAATGTACATGACTACGAATTTAACGACATCATCGACTAGAAAATGCTTGTAATGTATGAGGATAACAGTGTAGGTAAAACATTACGGTAACATAGGCCAGCCTAAAGCGACATTTATTCAAAATAATTTAAATCACGAATTTCCGGATTTCATGGGAAATCTAATTATAGCGTTTCTGCATTTCAGGAAAACATTTTCAAAGGATTTGCGTTCCTGAAGAATTATCTAATTTGTTCTGCTCTTAAAATGTTCGAACATATAAACCACGCAAATATTTCAAAATATTGCTTTCAATAAAACGAATCACATAAGTTATTATAAAAAAGATGATATTTAATCTACAAAGACATTTATGGAATATCCTAGGCTAACCATATTGCTAGTGATAGGCCGAAACAAACTCCAGTATTGACGAAGAACATTTATTTCCCATGGTAGTGTCCTGTTGTGCCACGTGATATATTATCCCATCACTTCACTTGGCTATTTTTCAACGACAATCATCTGCGATATTCAATTTAAACATTAAATGCACAGCCCCTGTTGATAATAAAAGACATTGCCTATAGGTTAACAATCATGACAATTGAGCAGCGCCGCTGAAATATTCTTTATTTTGTTTGCATCATATGGCTTTGTTCAGACACAGCTTTCCGAAATGAAAAATTTGTTATCTTTGAGCTCTTTCTCATAAATTAAGGTGACATAACCCATATGGCAATAGTAAAAATCTTTATTTAATGTCGGAAACATTGTAAACATCACACATAATCTCCGCAGAGCTTTTATTACGAAACCACTAAAAGAGTAAATGTTGATTTGTTGAAGGAGGAAAGCCCACGGGGAAAACCCGCGGCGCCATACGAGGGATGACAATCCGCTTACACACTGCCATCGGTCAGAATCGAGCGAAACATTTGGGAGAGGGGGTTAGAGATCACGGAGGACGGTTCTAACATAGTTCTATAAAGGTAATACGATTTTTGTGTGTGTCGACAGCACGTTTATGTGGTGCCACTTCATACACTGATGTCGAGTTAACTTGAGCGTCAGTTCTGCATGCTGACGCTTATTGTCAATTTTATTTTATTGTATGAACACTTATTTTCATTAGACAAAATACAACATCGGTATCAAAGGAAAAAACTTTACTGATGTCTACATGTTCGCATAGATTTCGATAAATCTGAACATGTAACCGCCATTCAGAACGTTTCTGTTCAATTGCTATATATATGACATATAGCGAAATCATACACAATTGATTTATTATGTTTAAATGAGCACTGGACAAATCCAATATTCGAGAAGGTGCTACCAGCATCATTGGCTGAAAGTTACTGTTATAACAGTTACGTTCTCTTCTCACGTGCTAACTCTAAAAAGTTTCGGATAACGTGGAAAACTCGGAATAAAGAGTCTCGAGAACCCCTTATCTGATGTACGGGAACTAGCTGACCTTGAATCCGGTATAAATATTTATAGCATAGGATACGGTTAGTTTGTCTACCAGATATCTCCGCGATCAACAGCTTAGTGTTACGTAATGTCATTAGTTAAACACAAAACAGTCGTTATTGTGGCTATCTGTGTGTATATGATTATGTTACAGGAGGCAATCTTATTGTGATATACACCTCTGGCTATGGTAAGTAGTTCGGGTTACATATAGGCTTTAAAACATCTCTATACAGTATAACGTTTGTGTAAACCGCAATATATCACCACATATTTCACCCGCAGATGATACTAAATGTCAAATAAAATTCCTTAACCCCAAACCTTATTTTATCTGAAGAGGGTGTGTTGTTTGGGGGAGCTGTTGTTTCAGAATATCTATCTTATGACGTCCAATTGCCACAGCGACATCTTGTGGCATCACTATCGACAACTACGAGAGAGGATTTGGTAAATGATGTCTTAACCATTACTTATATATATACATTGTACTTATTTGACATACGTACAGAAACAGAAGTAAAACGATTTTTTTTCTGGGACGACTCGAACTCGTGGTCTCTCTAGTACCAAATCAATTGATCGCATTGTATAGTTGTATAAATATATATAGATACGAATTTAGCAAATATGATATGTATGGCACAGTAGAATAACGACAAGTAACTCATTTCTGAAATTGTCATATCAACATACACTTGTGTACTAGGAGACATGATGTTTATCAATTAAAAATAGGAAAAAGAAACACAACTTACGAAGGAAAACCATATTTTGTGTCGTGCCCTGTCCGAGCCTCCAACTCATACTAACACGGAGAAATATGATGACATCAACCGTCTCTCTGTCGTCACCACATGACACTCAGAAGGAAACACTATTAATTAGACTTAATGTGCCACGGTGTGGAGCTTCCGGCCGCATTAGGGTATCATACGGTTATACATTGGAAACTTGGTAAAATTGTCGGAATGTTGACAGCAACATTGAACCAATAAAACCGTAGAAAACCGTCCAAAGGGAGAAAATAACGATGGTAACTGTTGTAATGGGTGCAGGAGATCACGATATGGTACATCTTCTCTTTACATTATCACCAAACGTTAAACGTCGATTCAACCATCTCTCAACATCCTAGTCAAATGCCAAGTGATGAAGAAGGCAGAGAATTAGGTTGAAACAGTGGCCAAAGACTCAATTCTACATCGTTCAACAAGACGTGAATGGGGTGTTCCATATGTATTTTGCATTGGAGTCTGTAGAGTAGGGGGCGCTCCAAACATGTTTGCGTTCGAATCTGTACGGTAGGGGCGCTCTAAGCACATGTTAACGTTGGAGTATGTATGGTAGGGGCGCTCCAAGCACATGTTAGCGTTGGAGTATGTATGGTAGGAGCGCTCTTAGCACATGCTAGCGTTGGAGTATGTATGGTAGGGGCGCTCCAAGCACATGCTAGCGTTGGAGTATGTATGGTAGGGCGCTCCAAACACATGCTAGCGTTGGAGTATGTATGGTAGGGGTGCTCCAAGCACATGCTAGCGTTGGAGTATGTATGGTAGGGGCGCTCCAAGCACATGCTAGCGTTGGAATACATGTATGTATGGTAGGGGCGATCCAAGTACATATTAGCGTCGGAGTCTGTAACGTAGGGGGCGCTCCACACATGTTTGTGTTGGAATCTCAAGCACATGTTAGCGTTGAAGTCTGCATGGTGGGGGTGCTCGATCTAAACATGTTGGCGTTGGAGTGTGTATGGTTTAATTTCGGAAATATAAAAACTATTCATCTGTAGAAACTATTAAGAAAGGTCCATCTGTTTTGGTTTTGCTTGTATAGCATGGGTTGAGCTGTTTTAAAAGAACAACACGCTTTTTTTTTTTAAATAGGATGAAACATTTTGAATTTATCAATCAATATAGTGTTAAAACGTAAAACACAAATAGCTGAACAAATCGACATATCTTGTTTGCGGAGAATATGCTATAATCAGGTATGTATTTTTTTCCTGGTTCAACGGAGATTTCATGTTGACTCCTATCTCAAACGATTGTGTTTAAATGTCTTTTCAATTCAGCATTGGAATCAAAAATAGTGGAAAAAATATGAAGTAATCTATAAGGAAAGAGTAAAAAAACGATATCTCCTGGACAAGAGAGGCTGCACAATCAATGTATTGATTTCGGAATGCTTTCTACCAAAGTGGTTTTTTTATCATAACATTGTGGTGTGAATAATTTAACTTTAAATCGAGGAGATAGGACTTGTGTAAAGGCCTGTGGTACTTTCATGATCACACACGAATGCTTTTCTGCAACAATTCAATTTCACAGGTCAGGAGTCTGACTTATACACGACACAGATTACTATCTAGGGATGTCATCCGGGGGTCTGAACAACGCTCCTATGTAAAGAATATAAGTCGAAAACTGTCTATTATGTAAAAAAAAAATGGACAGTCTAAGGCGCATAGCGCCAAAGATTGTCAAATATTTTACATAATAGACAGTTTGAGGCTTATATCTTACTTAAAACACACACTCTCTTTGTGTTAGTATTGGACTGTTTCAATATATGTTCGGTATGTGCAATCAACCACGACGGCTATTGATACAATAAAGGGCAGTGCTGTCCTTTAGCATACTTTGCATGCTTTCGTAAAAGTGCATGCATTACAGGTGTGTGAAATATGCCCGGGTAGAATTTAGTCTCATTTGAATATTGTCGTCCAACAGTGAAGGTGCATTCCGAACACAGTCCCTGTGCAGTACATTTTGAGCATCAGCATTCAGTATTGAAATGGATTAAATTCAAATAATATGATACATTTATTGAAGAAGGTGATTACAGTATATTTCTGAGATTACATCTGTGAGATGATGAAATGAAAGAATTAAACCACACAATTAAAGTGAGAAAATTCAAGATTTCAACACCACCTCCAAAATGTTTTCATCAAAGATATATCACAGCTACATATTTGGGATTATACACGAATATCTCAAGGGATGATACGAAAGAAATTTTGTGCACATAAATTGTGGGAAAAACGCAAGATTTCAACTGCCCTCAGTACTTCACTGTAAGCACTGCAGCTCGTAAACATATTTTTAAGCCGTATAATTGAAATAAAAAAAATCGTTTTCGAATAAATATCCTGTGAAATATGGCTTTGTATCTAGCCAAAAGTTAAAAGCAAGGACCACATAGATTGTGCACATTTATTTGCGTTTTCGCTCAAAACAAAAATATAGCCTGCTTTTTATCACTGTGCTTTAAAGCATTTTTTTTTAGAAAAGAAAATAACATATCTATACATAAAGTGTTGCTTAATAAAACATTTAAATGCATAATCTAATCGATAACGAAAGTTCTCTTTAAATTCTTTTCGGAGAAGATTTTGAAACATCGTGTCTTGTATTTGGTAACAAGAAAAGTTGTTGTGGCGTGTCAGTATACACCTTTAGAAATATACTCGATGCAAAAAAAGTGCCCGTCGGGATTACCGCGAGATGTTAGGCCCGCAGAATTATACAACTGTAGAGTGTTAAGTCAAATCTGCATTAAAATACCATCAAAGGAAAGACTGAAAACCAGTCGTTTGTAATTGAGTGTCAATATATAAAGAGAGAACTGCCCAGTGGAAATGACAAAATATTTGTCTCTGTACAGAGCTGAATCTTTAATAGTGCTGATATCTTGAACAGGTTCATCTTTTTATACAAATATATATATATATATATCTTATGCATGTGACGGTGTACCAATATTGAATGCATCTTTGCTAGCATAATCTGAAAAATAGCTCTGAAAGGAATTGTAGGGTGTTGTCAACCAAACGTGAAAGGAGCGAAAGGAATGTTACGTTTAACAAAGAGATCATTCGAGTGCTAACGTATTGACTTTTGAACATGATGCACGATTGTGTACTTTCTCTAATTAAAATAATGTATTTTAATCAAGTTGAAAATGTGTACCCATTGACGTTTTAAACCACCACTTCAATATGATTCAACATGGATAGCTTAATCAGGAGGAAACCACACACCACTTTCTCAACAACTCCAAACCGTGTAACCGTCTTAAACAGATAACTATTTTTCAATCGGACATTTGGAATATTCATCCTTACGTAGCCGGAGGTAATGGTTATTTTGTGGTTCACAGAATCTCCCTAGAATATTCCTCTCAAAGGTTGTCCACATAGGCCATCTTAGTAGAACGCTGTTTTGAACATTAGTATAGCCGTGTGCATAGCTCTTTATAACTACAAACAAATAGTCTTATATCGCAACCCAATGGTGCGGCTCATTATGCTCAACAAATGGACTAACTATTATAATTCATTATTTTGAGGAAGGAGATAATATCTGGAAGTCATCTGACGCTATGCTTTTTGGGCACAACATTTATCATTTAGATGCGCGAAAAAGACAATCGGCCCACTGCCGCCATGTTGAAAGTTGCCCACATGAAAACAACACCATATCTGAAAGAAAAACTACGTGGATTGTAGGATCATGTACCTAATCAAGTTCTCACATCGGTTGTTGCTGACAAGGCTCATTGCTTGGCATTTCTGTAAATAAAATTTAAACCATCAATCACAAACACAAAATTAAAAATCCGAACCATCCAGTCACACAAAAAACTGACTAAATACCCCGACGCCATACGAAGGAATCGTTGTAGGTCACGTTCTAAATAAAGGATTGTACCCTGGAGTCAAAGCCCCACATCACGACCACCTGTCAGCAGTGTTTGTCAATGTACGAGTGTCAGTCTTATTTCAATCACGTTTATTTACATAAAAAGGCACTTTATTGGAAAACACTTTTAGCACCTCAGCTATCCCTGTATATCGATCTAATTAATCAATTCTATAACATTTGTTTATTATACAAAGTTATTGGTTTAAAACTATAAGAGAAGAACACATCAAGGTATATCATTGATGTATTGGGCATTGAGATTGCAAAAACAAATGCCGTCTTAAATATTTGGCCGGGAAACGATTCATGTTTGCCTTTGTTTAAGCCGTTTTACTTTGTTTAAGTTTGTTCTTGTTAATTTAAGGTACGAAATTATCATTGAAACAAAAACAAGGTATGAACTTATATCTGTTCTTAAGTAGTTAAATAATGACAGTTATTGCCCAAAAGAATACAAACCGGAGAAAAGTGAATATTAATACAATAGGATAAATTATGTTTTCGTCAGTCGGATTTAGACTTTCAATGGCAAGCCCGTGTTCCTGGGAAGATTAACCTGCAATACGACATAAGAATAATGAAAAGTAGAAAAAATAATATATTTTTTTATAAAGATACACAGTTTTCGCTTTCCAGAATTGCACAAAATGCTGTCATGCTAATGTACTTAGCTAAACCAAAACCGATTAGTAAGCACACATATTCAGCTGTAGGACAAAATACGATAGCAAAATAAAATAATTGATTGGTTGAGCTCTGGATAATGATTTTATTATGCTATTTACAGTCTGTTAATTAAGTTAATTGGATCATTTTAATTAGACTGCGGGAAATGGTTATAGAAAAAACCCAGCAAAGGAAACATTTTGAAGCTTTTAGTTGAACATACGATAATTATGTCAGAAAGATAGTCATGTTCAGCACAGCAGCATACATGTTAACACGTCACACATGTACTACCGTTTTGTCCTGTTTGATTCTATTTCTATATCTCGATGTTCAGTATATATACCAAGTACATATGCAAATTCAAATAAGATCCGTTCTGTATAATAGATTTACCAAGGATAATCTTTTAAATTCGGACTAACGAAGCATGCCAACAAAACAACGTTTTATGGTAGGAAAAGACCTATGTGTGTTGGCAGAAGTTGGCAAATACATGTATCTACATTTAGATAGAATACTAGTATATAGGTATATAGACTGCAGCGTGGCAATATCAAATCTGTGGAATTAAAGAAATAAAACGTGGCATCATCTCAAGAAAATGTCAACTTAAGAAACAATGCCACATTAAATATAGATTTGATTCTAAGAAAAATGTATTTTACCTTACACTTCTTAAATTATGTTTAGGTAAGTAGGTTTTCTTTGTGCTCCTTTCTTGGGTACATTTACGAAACCACAATTAATCTGCTGCCTCGTTGCAAACCTTAGAACCCTTATCTTCTCTTTTCTCTCTAAATTTCCCTTTCATTTCTCTCTATCCTTCCCTTTGTTTTCTCTTTAAACTACCCTTTCGTTTTGCTCAAACGTAGCCCTCTCTTCCCTCTCTTTCACCCATGTACATGTATCTCTAATGATGACTGGTTAGTCTTTTATCTAAATATTGTGTCCGAATTGAGTGTGATATTATAATTTCTATGTGAAAACATTTGGCACTGTACATTTGTTTTGTGTTATTGGTTTCTGTGGTAGAAATTAATAAATTGTTACACAATTTGTGTTTTCAACCCAAATTTTGCCCTGGAAGTTTGAATGCAATAAATCAGTCTACGTCTGGTAAGGATTGCCCTCTCTCACCTTGTAAATAGGTTTTACCTAACATCTTGGTTATCTGAAACACGTTTAGATATATAAATGGATCCCAGCGAAAGAGATAGTTGTTCGTGAATTTATTCCATCGTTACTGGGAGCCAATGCAGAAATAAATAACTACGGTTTACGTTTTACTGCGGTAGCATGGGAACAAAAATCGATCGTGGGTTCGAAAGAACCCATACCATTCATTAATTCATGGTTGATGAATGAGCAGGTTTAAAGTTTTTAATTACAGATTCCGTAGTCAAGAAATGCCCGAGGCGCTGGGTCGGATAACCTGTACATCAGGGTCTGCTCCTGGTGAGATGATAAACGACTCGTGAGTCTGTCCCCTTGATTGGTCCACCATTAGTCGGCAAAGGAGAACTTCCTGCTGTTCACTTACATTGATCAGTATTTGTATCCACCCTATTTGGGTGTGAGATATCTGATGGAAGAAGACACTAAGAAGACATCGAATGAAAAGGGAGGACATCATAACCCCTCACAAAAATACCGAAGACAAACCAAGGTTCTCCAACGATCTTAAACAGAAACATTATGTCAAACTCTCGCTCTTGTCCCACACTCAGATGTATAGAAAAATGATAATATACCGATTTTATCTACTTATACTTGGAACATGTTATTATTGAAATTTAATTGGAAAATGGATGTTACATGTAACATGTATTTGCTCCATACAAAATTAAAGAATATTTATATATTTCCCAGTACTTGAGTCTGCAATAATGTAAATGTAAAACATGTTTAGCGGCAATAAGGAAAATCACGTTTACGTTTAAATAACACTTGGATAAAGTTTTAACGACCTTTCAACGCAAAACTGTCATCCTAACAAACGACAGGTATGCCAACGGCGAAACCTGAAGTGCCCACGTTATATGAACGGTTATAGACGTATTTCTTTTTAAAATGTTAAGCATTGAAGCGGGTACACTCGATAAAAAATACTTTCCTGAATATCTCATGAACAGAAATCACAGGGAAACCCGCCGATTGAGTGGGATTCCACTTACGTACCATCGTCCTATCATGATGTTGGAAAAGAGTTTAAAAAATTACCTTGAGGTAACATCAGACCCTTTATAAGTAAATATACGAGGTAACAACTTATCATTGTCGGGATGACAGATTGACGAAGAAGTACTCGGCTGCTCCAATCAAATTTTTGGCTGAAATCGTTCGGTTCACAAAAGGTCTAGATTTTCTTTACTAATATGTCAAGACACAGATAACCCTATATATTCAGGATATCTACATCAAACTCCACCAAAACTCCTTTCTGCTAAAATTTATCGGTGTGAACCACTTTAAAAATCGCCATATTGACAAAGGAACAACTTCCTTTTACACTATAGTACACGTAACCTGACGTTATTATTCAGTCAAAGACGTCGTTTTGTCAGCAAGTGTCGTTCACTAGAAATATTCGGTAAAATCAGCAGAAATTATATTATACAGATATGTAAAAAGAAAACTTGTACATGGAAGTATGTAATCAAATACGACGTAATTAATAAAAATTGCAGATACACTGTAATAAACGAAAATATAGGTGCGGCATTTAACTTAGACATGCTTTTGAAAAGTTTATGTTTGCTTTTCCTTTTGAATATACATTACATGAGCCGAACATTATTAGAAACTTATTTTTTTTTCATTTTATAATATGCTGTGATTTTTTGTTTGAAATGTGTCTTTTGTCACAGTGTTCATTTCCTCTTTTCCGTGTAATCTGTTGCTGAAGCGAGAAAACGACAGCATCGAAACAGTAATAAATCAATGTTTCATGTTTGGATATGAAATAAGTTTACATCACGACAAGATGATGAAGAGTAAAATAGTCATTAACATTCCCTACATTAGAATCAGATTGAATTGGGAGGCGAGTTCCAGGACTGATTAAGTATCGTTGATGACAGCACTATTAAGGAGTGAAATATGGGATCCCTATAATGTTTTATAATGAAACACAGCTGTGAAAGAGAGCCGATTGGTAATAGGATTTGCTTTCCTTTGAATAGAGGAGTGTGTTTTTGAAAATGAAATTTTGAATTAGATCAAACATTTTATCCCTGGGAGCGATATATTTTGACTAATGAGCCACTAGCCTTTTCCAAAACGTCGCAAGAATCCAATTTGAAATAATGGCATTAAACATTTGAACAAAAAAAACATCACAGCTGTTTTAGTAATTATGTCCCATCCGGGAAAAAACGGTTTAATCAGAAGGTTTTCTAAATACTAGATAAACGACACATTTTTAGACCTTTGTTAACCAAACGGTTTTCTTTGACAATAGAAATGTGTGTAATCAAAGATATAAAATAAAAAGATACTTTTCGGGAATAGTTAGCTTTGAAATTAATCAGAAAATAATTTTCGAGCACGAACAATAACAATACCGTAAATTAGAATAGCAGAAAATCAAAGCAAAATGAAAGGCATCGTTAACCTATTCAAACCCTAGAGGAGACAAATCAAGGTCATGTGGAATCTCTGTACCATATGTGACCTTTACTATGACCAGAAAATGTTATAAACATGTACTCTCATGTAAACAATAGTCCTGAAGATGTATTTCACTGATCATCCGAAATTGATCGCTCAATATTTGCATTTTTGTTGAGCTGAATGGAGCCATGAAGCTAGTTGTCAGCTATTACGACTTGCTGCAGGGTTATTCCTGGATTTGTTTCAAATTAAGTGGCCAATGATTTTGATAGCTACTACCGATGACAATTATGAAAAATTACCACGGCGACGATAGCGGAGTAAATTACAACTATTGACTCCGCTAGGAATATATCGATAAATGTTATTTTGATATTGGTCAAGGTCGCATTTAGAAAAGCTTTTATGTTACAACCTGTGTGAAATAGTGTTATCACTCAAGAATAATTAATAAAAAAAAAAAATAATCAAATAATGTATCCGCCTGAATGTAACTTCCCTTACTGTTATTTCAGTTTACTTATAATATGCAGCGCTCTACTTGATAATCAGATTGTATTAAGGACTCTACCGATATGAACAATTACAAGACCCGGTCGAACAAAATGGTTTAGACGCATGAGGACAAACCTACGCATACCACCGGAGGTGTGGTATCCTTTAGTCTACGAAAATTGATTATTTAATCTTTGTTACACTTACCGCAACCGTTATTGTCATAAAAAAATAAAAAAATGCTAGAGTCAAAACTACATTTCCTTGTGAGAAAAAGGAATAGCTCTAAGAAGTTATACATGTATGTTACAAATTGTTACAACTCTAAGTGTAACACAATATTTTAAGTTAGATGGTTTCCTTAACTTCTGGTAAATTACTTTTTTTTAAATACTAAGTAAAAAAATGAAATAAGGTTTGATTGCTTTTTTAACAATAGTTTTAGTAAAGTGTCAATTTACGTACAGTCGAACATTGCTTTTATTAAAAACAGCCAAGTAATAATTTATTGTATTATTTGTCACGATTATTTACATAATTTTTCCGAAATAAGGACACTGTAACTCAAATAACGTTGGGGAGTAAGATGGACCGAGCTTGTTTCCCTGGTCGTATCACAGCGAGACCTCCACTTTTACTATGTCACAATGAACATATGCGTAACCTTGTTATCTCAATCTACCAAAACAATGTACTGATCAAATTCACGTATTCTTATCGCGTGTAGTGTAACAGTTAGTGTAACACCGCCAATCACTGATCGTTAGCGAAACAACTATTACGTCACAACGATAGTGACATCACCAACACTACAAACCACAAACCACTGACTGTCAGCGAAACAAATGTTACGTCACAACGATAGTGACATCATCAACACTACAAACCACAAACTACTGACTGCCAGCGAATCAACTGTGACGTCACAACGATAGTGACATCACTAGCACTACACCCATTCGATGTGCAGAGTTAAAGTCTCATAACTCGTTGCAAAAGTTGGTAGATAGATAGAGTTGAATTACAAAGCCTAACGTTCATGTAGTATTATAAACAAAGCCTTGAAGGTGCCTTGAGACATAAACGACAGACAGACAGATGGACTAACGGACGGACGAGAAAAACAATTCAAATTGAAATGATCCCTAGACTTAATTAACAAATTATCTTGGCAGACGACAGTATATGTCAATATATCAAATAAATGATAAAACGTTACGTTAAGTGTGTGACTTATTTTGCAACAAATGTTTTTAGACGTTGTTTTGTTGTTGCAACCATTGTATTTTTGTTTGCTTATGTGTAACAAAGTTGACTTCAATATGCTGAAACATTTCTAACCGTGCAGGTTTTATTTTTCTAGAACAGTTCTTCTAAAACATCTCCCATTTGTAGATTCCATGCGATTTCTACAGAATACATTAATAACATCAGAGAACCACGGAAACTATACAAGTTAACTTCACAGCTTCAAGGACGTACTAAATTACGAGATCCCCGCGCACAAAGCATCACTTAACGAGCCGAATTCGACACATAAACTAAATGTCAATATCAAGGGAACGGGCTTACAGTAACAGCATGCGAATATTTGTGGCTTAGTCGCCAGTGCATTCCAAAAGTTTCTGTCGGCTCTACATTTCTACGATAATCAGCTCATCGAGGACAAGGCTAATAAACGTCCAGAAAATCAACCGAGATTGTTTAAAAATCGTGTTTGCCTGACATTGATACATGTGGTCGTCTTCCCCTAACGATAATGTCCTCACTCGCCCGCGCGCTCGCCCAAGTGTTTTCCTAAATCTGATTTGTTTTTATCCTATCGGTCAGTTACATGCAGTAACAACTTTTTTTCGCAAACTGAGGAAGGGTTATAACCATCCGAATACTAATAACTTGACAACAAAGCTTTCTGCAAGATCATTTACATCCGTGCATTGTTTTTAATGGTTAACAAGCATGTTGGTGTTTTCAGGCTATTTACATATTAACTTCAGCCCGATAAATGTTTCTCTTCATTGCGTCTGTCGGAAATGAAATGAAATATTTTGGGAAACATTGCCGTCGTACATTTATCAAAAGGCCTGGATGACCATGAAGCTAGTATTTCACATATGTATATCAAATTCCATTCATTTGGATTAATTGGTTTTCGAAAAAATGCAGAGACGAACAATATTTGATTTACCCACTGTCACACAATGATGTTAAGATTTAATGCACAACGTTCATAAACTTTCAACAGTAATATGTAGTAGTATGTCTTGATAAACAGAATATAAACTTTATCTATTTAACAACAATTATGAAGGAAGTTATTTCAACTTATGTTAATCACTCTTGTTTGCCCGGTTGTTAGCGCGTGGGGGTCTTAGTGTGGGAGGAAGCCGGAGTACCCGGAGATAACCCACGTGGTCGGGCAGGTGACCCCAACCTGTTCACGTCCGATCGGAAATTCAAACCCCGGCCGCCGCTATTCACTGTACCACCCGGTCACCCATGTCTTGATTCTTATTCGTGTATAGATAATTTGTACTTACTACATCGAATTGCAACCGTATTTTCAATATTCTAGTAAAAATAGATTGATGCCATTTAAAACGCACGACTTGTATGAAATGTAAGCTATATAATTGACCAAATATAGTATCTGATACTCAAATTCAACATTACATCTAGAATATCACTTGGAGGAACGATGTAACGTCATATAGTCAATACTGTTAATTTCCAATTAGTTTAACCCTATTAAATTGTGTCAGACTCACTTGATATACTGTTGTAATTGGCGGATGAATACAATTGTATCACAGTCCACCGAATAATGATTTCGCTAAATATGATGACCTGGACTGGTCGATACTTTTCATTAAAGCAAAGCTTGGACCTTGGGACCGTGACATCCGAACTCATTCGAATTGTTCTCGTACTTGATCTTTGTTAAATGTTTCATCAAAAGCTATTAAGAAATGAATTCGCTAGAACGTTGACACTTAATCAGTTGATTGTTTTCTATAAGAATCGACAGTGCCATTTGTCTTGACCTTTGAACCTGACATGAACAATCTTGTTAATATCGCTGATTTTAATATTTGACCTTTCTATAAAAAATAATCAAAATGCTTTGATAACTGAAGTCGTTACAGCGATTCACTAAATCGTTTGAGACTTGATTATAAACAGTAACAATGACCTTTGCCTTGACCTTTGCACCCTGATTTAAATTATGAAGGCCATCTTATGATGTGTATATACAATTATTTATCTTATAAGGAAAGGGCGTTAATAATGTTCATGTAACTTGTGCCCAATCCTTTTGCATATTTTGGCAATAAAATATGTTTAAACTAAACCCTGAAATCTGTACTCGTCCGACGTATTTTACGTCACCCATGATGTGCCACACTGTATATCGTTTGAGGCTACTTACGTGAACCCCTTGTAGAATCGGGTCTCTCCACTTGTTTTGCGTAGGAACCATTGACGAAACCACATTTGATGTGCTCTCGTCATTGCCAAATAAAACGAGATGCAATATATTGAATATTTACGGTATCATACGGTCTGGTATTACCAGACAAGTTTCATTAACACAACACAATGCTTTAAAGTTATAAAGACAAGCTCAGATCAGAAAGCTAATGGCATACAGCTAATACTACCGAGGATAAATGTATCAGATAATAAATTATCAATCGATGAATTAACACCTTCATGTACACGAAAACTTTCAAGTCACAGTCCTTGCGGTATTGTCAGACATTATCAGATTTACAACCGGAGGCCTTTTCACCAGTCTAAAAGCGCTCGTGTTGCTTTTTAGGCGGTTAGTAATGTTTCAATGTTTCAAATTTTCATTCATATTTCAGTTGAAACTCCAGAAAGGAACAATGGCGTAACACAATTTGTTGTTACGTCACAGCAAGTAATTTACTTAACGAAGTAGTGGTTTGTATTAACTGACATCAGTTTACAGATATCATGATCTTATAGAGATTTAGTCTATGAACTTTGTGCCCTCGTCTTACAATCAGGAATAACTGCACTAACATTCGAAAGCTGCACTGCCCTCAGCAGAGGCAAAAGTGGCCTAAATGGTTGAAATAGTGTGTATCGTTAACCCGATTGTCCTCAGCCTATACCCTAAACACGACTGCAGTGGCCTCGTTAACCAAATCATCAGTTCCTTAGAATATGTTACAAACCAATTAAGTGTAGTCATGTGTTACTGGCGAGACATCTAATTGAAAGCAATCACCTTCAACACGAAAGTCTGCAAAATGAAAAGCAATGCAAGGAAAGAGAGAAATGTGTCAAATCTGATTGCACCGTCGCCAAAGTGCTGCTCAGAGATGGCGTTGATAGACGCTTTTTCATTTTTTTTCAGAATATGATATTAATTTAATCAAATATGGACACGAAGAAAGGTCTATCATTTATATGGCGCGCAGTTACGTAAGACTTGCATTGGGAACTATTGATTGGGAAGGTAGTTGTCTATATTGACGTTTATCAATGTATCATCTGCAGAAGCAGACTTTCTAGGCCCATATTTCTTTAAAACTCCTTCCAGAATGATATTAATAATAAATATGTATTTTCAATTTTCTAAATTGGACACCGAAATGATAAAACAGTGCTTCGAAAACAAGTCTATCTAACGCCAGTGTGTATTTGTATTGCCGTTGTGTATTGGAAGGATTCAATTACAATCCAAACCCTGTATAAAAACGAAAACCTTTGTGAATACAGATTCGTACTAAAGTACAAATTATTGGACTTCATATCTAAATAAGGGGTATCTATAGCATATTTTTTTAATAAAACATGGTCTAATTGAGCTTCCCTCCCCAGCCTTCGACTTTTTTTGGAAATTTAATTCACTACATCGCACTTAGACCAGGATAAGCTTCCATGAGCCCTATCTGGCACAACTGTTTATAAGTTTAGTCTCACATAATTCAAATGAAAGTGGTGATTTTCTTTCATTTTGAAATGAAATCATTTTTGTGGAACGAAATCAAATATTGTTGCACGTATTAGGAATATAAAATTCATAATCAACGGACCAACAGATTGACGTATAGGTGTTATCGTTTAGTATCGACATTGAGATTAGCCTCTCTGTGTTGGTGCGTTAGAATTTTTTGTTTATCACATAAAACTTTGTTTTGTATAAAAATTGTATGCACTTCGCAACTTGACGAAATCAACATATTTGTATATGGTTATCAACTGATTAGCAAATTCTTGAACAATTATATCAGTTGTTACAGACCTGTCTTGTTGAACATGAATTACAAGCTCGAGCAATCAGCTTGCCAACAGTTAAACATCAAGGCAAGGAACCGTTATGACAAAGAAAACCAGATTGCAACTTGCACCGTGGTTCAGTAATGTATAATATAAGTTTCGATTTTCACTTAACGCAGACAAATCATTATATAGCTTTGATAATTAATTACCTGAAAATTATTTATAAATGTAACCTATTTCGCTAACGGCCCCATTTAAGGACTATAAAATAGCCCCGATACCAAACTTAATTAGGGAAAAAGAACGCAGCCGCCGCCCGAAGTAACCTCTTCCATTACACTTCTTGGTAAATCGAGTTGTTATTGTGGGCAGCCCCGAAAAACTTCAGCTTCACTCTCTTTTGAGGCCTACATGACTGCTTCTGACGCCTGTGTCGATCTCACGTATATCATCACATCACGGTTTAAACACTATCACACGCTCTAGACTTCACATCCAACAGGTAAGAATCTTTGCATTTTGTTATAGATTTTAGAATTTGCGGTTTGCGTTCCGACCACGAATGTATCGAAAATACCCCAAGTACTTAACTGCTATATAGTATACCTTTAAGAAGTCACTGCGATCTGTAGGTGGCGCATGTAATCATGAATAGGGTATATCAGCGGCATGGGCGTATTAACCTTCGTAAGGAAACTATACATGTTCTTATATAACAAAACGAAAAACTCTTAATGAAATTAGAAAACACCATTCGAGCATGTGTCTGCTTCTCGTTTTTCTTGTGATTAGTTTGAAGAGAGTAACAGTATCCCAAATGACATCTTACCCTATTATTACCATGGAAACACTGACGTCAGTACTAATCCTATGGAACAGAGGTATCATATCTTGACAGCTACTGATTACTTCAAATTACAGAAATACAAATAAAAAATAATAGCATATGACAATGACAAAGGATATTGTAAGATCAGATATTTTTTCATCAAGGCGCAATTGGAAGTTTATGAAATAATAACAATTCATGCTGGACATGTGACACCTATTTTAGAGTTCTAAAACATCACTCAAAATACGAAGCAATGAAGACATTTAAACTGTTACGAAAGACATTGATCTCTGATTGTAACGAAAAGTATTTACCTCCAATTGAACCGAACGATATTGGCCCTGATCATGACTGTAACACAATGTAAGGACCTGTCATTGTAATGTAATGTGTTTACTGCTGACAGTAATTCCATTTTGCGTAGCATTGTATTGTTGTTTTCCCTGTTCGACAAATACACATGTTCATCGCCTAATATTGTCAGAAACAAATTGTCGTGAATGCTGCTACTACAAATACTGATATCATGATGTACAGATGTACGAAGAAAGCGTGTTCTGGCTGTGGGCTTATCCTCACAAAAACGATAATACTGTCAGCCGTCAATGCTGAAGAAGGGATCATTAGCACCAGTGGCTATATATGGGTCTTTTACCGAACAATTACAGCGTGTATTAAAGTTGTCCGTAGAAAATAGCAGCATTGAGCGCAGAAATATTACGACGTCAGTGGATCAGAATGCCAGAGAGAGCACGTCATCCGTTGTTTAGTCGCAGGTATTCGGAATGATTACCTCTATAGAGACGTACGGTAGTTAATTACCTATACTATCTTTTTGTTGAAACAGAGTAGCGGAATTCAATTTTAGTTCCTACTAACGAAAATAATGCAGTAGAACTTGATATTATTTCATGCAATAACACAAGGTGTTTGATTACAAACAAAGATAAAGCACAATATGCATCTCCATGTAATTTGGAAGTGATCGAATCCGGTCAAAACCCCTGATTGATGGTCAAGATCACCAGTCAAGTTGATATAGTTGAATATTTTCTAAAAATTAAAAAGGATGAAAAGTGGCATAAGATCGACAAACAATACATTAGGAAACATAGCATGGACATATCATTAACTTGTACATCCTGAAAGATCGATTAATATCGGAACTAACAAGACAGCGGACATCTAAAAACAGAAACGGAAGATTTTCCGGGATCTTGATGAAATGTCAAGAATCCGATTATTCACTGCCCCACATTCACTGGTTTTGGTGACGTTTTATCATGTGCTTCACACCGCATAACCGATAGCAATATGGTGGCCGTTCAATCACCGCCCGTAAGCCTCAGGTAACTAGATCATACTGCCGAAATAATGCATCAACTACGTACGTTCAACGAATTATATGGTGACAGGCTTGAAGAGAAATACATTATACACGGCCTTAACAAGCATATTGAAATGTAAGGTGGTGGAAATCGCAGGCTAAATAAGTCAATTATCTAAACAAGGATGGCAAGTCGAAAGCAGATAACTACTCATTATTACGACACTGAGCGCCGGGCAAAATCGGGAGAAAGGCAAATGAAATTATTGCTATGGAACTAGGAACAAGTGCTGGCAATATTTCTATAAACAGAACACGGCTATACATTATCTAGTGACGATTACGGACCTCGCTGTTCTATAAGGTAGCTGTACATGTATGGAAAAGAGGATATAGTCTTATAAACATAGCGGTTCTAGAAAAACATCTTTTAAACAGATGGTTCGGTATTTTGCAACCTTGTACTTTTTTCAGTTTAAGTGCGCAGAGTATGAATTGGCTGCTGAGAAAGAACTTTGTTAATTGTTTTGTTTTAAGGGTACGCAGGGATGCGAGTAAAACCTTATTATTCCGAAATTTTTGTTTTATTTTTGGTAACCATGTAAATTCGTTTCTGTGCACAATGTCATTTTATTTGTCGATCCACCGATTGCTGCTTACAGGATATCCTGCATATTCGCTATTTTTGTTTCGTTTTGTTTCCTCGTACATAGAAACGTTGTACATTCCAACTTTTTGTTTGTATTGTAATTGTATTTTACATGAAACGTATATTGGTTTTTGCTTGTTTGATTGTAAATTAACGTTATTTTGTTGCTATGAACAAACTAATTATGTTTATTCATTTTTTTTTTTTTGTCGCATTCCCTGTTAGTTGATATTGCATAATTACTGTATATAAGTGGATATAAGTGCGTTTTAGTCCGGGGAAGTATTTAAGTTTCCAGATTAGTTTAGTGATAGAATGACTGATATTTAAATTGGCATTTTACGTTTTCAAAAACATTTAAAACTCTTCTTCGGGATTTTCGGTATGGTTCTCTCAAGGTAACTTTTTTTTGCCTCCTGCATCGACTTACCAAATTGCTAAAAGGTACTTCTTTGCTTCGTATTTCTGGTAATGTCGTCACAATGTGGTTGACTTATTCCGACTATTAGTCCCCTCGGTCGGTCGTAACTTTGTAGTCTGAACTTTCTCTGGTACGCATAAGGAAATATCAGTTCAAAAACATCTTCTCGGAAGTAAACAAAAGTTATAATTATCAGAGTACTAATGAATAGTGTTGTTACACCTTGACCCAAAGGAGTAACGTCCCTTTGCTTTACTGAGCGGAGTTATCTACCCTGTCTTCTTACAAATCTGAACGGACACGAGCTGTCAACAGTGAAATATCCTCACCCACCCATCCTCCCACAAGTTTCCTTGTCTGCTACTGTTTTTATTTGTTATTGTCAGTTACATATCTATGGATGTACAGTCTTCTGGTCTTCTTGGAGTCAGCAAATCCAAACCGCCCTGGCTTCACTATCTGCTTTTGATCCAGGTGACATTTCGTCAGCGAGTGTTGGTATTATGGACTATGGACATATGGTTTACTTTTATTAGATCGGTTTAAAGGTTGCCACCAGGAATTATAAATGTATACGACTATTAAAACTTTTGTAGACACATATCATCACTTTAACTTCGGCATCGAATTGCATTCTTCGCAAGGTAATCTGAATGTAAACTTAGGAAGAAACTATTGATTTGATCATATTTTATCAAAATCTTATCAAATACAAACAGTATATGCGCGTACATGCGAGTAAATAGACGAACAGGAGTAAGGTCAGGCGGCAGGTGAATACAGGAATATTAGTAAAAAAAAAATAATAATAATATTCTAGTACAAACCTAGTTTACACAAATTAATACTGATATATGTTTTAATTTAAACAAATGCAATCTTGTGTTTGCAGATGAGTGAGAGGATAGAGACTAACTACATTAGTCTTACAGAGACAAAGTGGTATTAAAATACATCTGATGTCATGAAACAACTCTAAAAAATCATGAGAATTGTGCACTGGAGTTTCATGAAATTCAATCAGATTGCATTTGGTTAATGGCAATACTGGCTGTTCTTAATGTTCGTATGTTAAGAAGGTTTAACGACATTTCTCTCAGCTAAAATTTCCCATCACCCCAAACAAATCACTTTCAGAATGGTGAAATGATACAATTCCTGAACGATGGAGTGTGAGATAATGTTCTCTTTCAAGACATTATCGACAATGTGAATATTCATGGTATTATTCTGCACGACAATTTCTTTTAGTACCAATTGTTAAAACTCTATTTTACATCGTTGTGTGTAGTGCTGCGAGACACGTCATTGTTTGTATGTTAATGTATGCCCTATTCCTACCTACTTGTTACATAAACATGTTTTATTCTGATGCTATCTTCATTTCATAATTGTGGCAAACATTTCTTGACAACGCATGCTACTATTCATTGTTTTTTAATCAGATGTGAATTTGTGATAATACATGCATAGCATAGTAGTTGATTTATCAACCTGATTAAAAACTTAAACCATATTACTATTAGCACTTTGTTATCAGATTTGATTAAATATGAAAAGATTCAGTACTGAGTAAATCTTTTTCCACTTGATGTAATTAATTCCTTGGCTTTTATCTCACACTTCTGCAGGTTAAAAAGCTTAACCTCCAACACGTACTTGTTAATAATTTAACCTTCTAGGAATTCATTCTTGACCTTTTTTTATAGTAATGGATAACCCACGCGATGACCAGGACTGCTCCGGACAATTTTTCTGTCCAGAATTTGCTCCGACACTGACACGATGGTCCACTAGAGACCAGTAACGAAGATAGGTGGCGTCTGATGGGTCTATGTGTCCAGCGTTAATAATATATTGTTCCCCGAAATCGACAAGCTTAGGCATTTTTGTACTGACCAACTCTGATGTTAACCAAACTATATCGGTTTTATTAGACTGAGATCCGTCTAACAATCTGACGTCTTCGTTCCCAGTCATAGCAATTGTTTCTACGCCTGTATTAGCAGCGTCCAGAATGGTCTGGCGGCAGACTCGCTAATGGCTAGGGCTGAATGTGTTTCTCATATCAGCTGCAAACATTGTTGTTATAATGTACATATCTGTCATCTGAAATTCAATTTTGCTGACGTTTTTATTCGATTCATATACTCAGGAGATATTTTGAGCTTCTTAGCTTCTAGATAAGTAGTAATTTGTGTCAGTTGTGAAAAATGTCTACAAACTTGTAAAACATGGCGTTGTTCTTGTGTAAGTTAAATAGGAACAAAATACAACAAGATGTCAACATATGGGAAAACTTTGGAAGAGGCAAAAATATTATAAAGAATTTTGAATGTCACAGATATTATAAAGCCTGGAGACGTTTGGTATGGAGCAAAAGTTTATTATTTTGGTATATTTGACAAATATGTTTTAACACTGTTGGTATAAATTTCCAGATCACGGTGAAATAAATAAAAAATAAAGCTCTTAACTAGTCGAATAACGACATAAAGATAACGTTCCGGCTCTAATGGTTCTTAGATGCCTTGCATCGAAGTCAACTTTGATGGAGATGTCATGTCAAAAAAATCTCAGCAAGAAAAGAAGACAACAAGAACTAGGAATTCCGCGAAGACACCTGAAACAATACGCATCGCTCTTAAATAATTCAAAATGTCCTATGAAACAAAAAGACATTGTTTGAATGCAGAAGCAAGAGAATCAATAAAAGACTGATCCCCGTCTCTAGAATATTGAATTATTTAGAAATAGAAATAACTCTAATAATTTTGATCACTTAACTTAGTTTTAGTTTAAACATATTTTATTGTACAAATATACAAATGGATTGGACAACAAGTTATTATAACTTAATAAAGTCCTCTACTAAATACATATGGTAAATACAATGCATTTTTTTTCTGGGCACGACAGGAGGATAGGGTGGAGAGGGAAGGGTGGTGGATGTGAGTGTGTGTGTGTTGGGGGAGGGGGGTATGGAATGGGGGGGTTACCTAGAAAAGAAATCGTGTAAATGTGAAAAGGATCCGCATTTGAATAAATTATAAATTATATAAAATGTCTTGTAATTATATAATGAACAAGATCAATGTAATAAAGACACCAGAAGAAATAATAAAATACAATTTCATAAAAATATATAACAACGTAACTTGGATGTCTGGTTCCGGTTCTAAACTAGGGGGAGATAAGCTAATAGTACAGATTAGGTGAGAAATTCTTCATAAAAATTGGTAGCCAGTCTAGCTTAATGACATCACTGTGTCAGTTTAGAAAATAGTACACATGGTCGTTTTACGTATTTAACGATGTTAAGAGTAGTTTAGGGGTTTAATGAGAACATTATCATGTTTGAATATGATAATTTAATGAGAAATATATAGCTATTTTTAAATATTTTTGATACAATAACAAAAAACCGCATTATCATTGTTTAAAAGAAACATTTTTGTTCTTTAGCGTTTGATGTGATAAAAAGGAAAATCATAAGTCCTTTTCAAAATATTGTTTAAATAAGTATATTGTGTAGATAATCATTTTCATGTTCTTTAAAACTCAAACGAATAATCTCCCTTTAACGAACACTTTAAGTCAGATTTTGATAAGTTATCTTATTTCTGATGAAACAATATTTTAATGCTTTATTCAGTAACAGAATGAGAGACGGAAGTTCGATTGATAGTCTATTCTTAGGGAATAGGTATATGCGAAGCTAGAAAATTTTCAATCGTAGACAATCTTCGTTTCTATATCGAGATAAAGTGTGCTATTCACAAACCTTTCGGACGGAATTAACCACTGCATTAATATATATGTGTCTTTCCATATCGATCCCTTTACAATGGCCTCATGTGGGATAGAAGACGTTCCAATGTACAAAGCAATGGACTTGCTTAATCTGCTAACATATTGTGATTCTGCAAACGAAATTCTGGCTAATTTCATTGGTTACTAACTTGGCTGTAACTTGATTTTAGAGTCGTAATATGAAAGCTAATTTATTTCTTTAATAAAAAGACTAACCCGGTTATAAAAACGCGTGTGCTATGTATATTAATTGGAAGAAGGTGTCCTTCTGCAACCTCAGAGACAGTTTGAACTTTTACCTTTTTTTTTAATATAAAACCAACTTAAAAACCTATGTTTCCTGCCTAAAACACACATTCGCCGTAGCAAGTGATAGAAAGAGCGACCACTGTAGAGACTAACATATTGTTATCGTTGTCAGGTCCGGACGTGATACTATTTGGATTTGACCTAAATTTACATGACGCATGTCGCCCGAAAAAAAAGAAACACTTACCCTTCCGGAATCCCTTTCTATTCCTTTTAAGAGGTTTGTACGTTTTAAAGTGTTTGTTCGATTTTAGGGGTTTGTACATTTTAAAGAGTTTGTGCGTTTTTAGAGGGTTTGTACGTTTTAAGGGGTTTGTACGTTTTTAGGGGTTTGTACGTTTTAAGGGGTTTATACGTTTTTAGGGGTTCAATACGTTTTAAGGGGGTTTGTACGTTTTGATGGGTTTGTACGTATTAAAGGGTTTGTACGTTTTTAGGGGTTAGTAAGTTTTAAGGGGTTCTATCCATATTTTGCTCTTGCTTTTGGTTTTTCTCCTGTTGTTTTTTCTTGTTGTAAATCGAAGGTTTGTTTTTTCTGCTCTGTTTAAGATATCAAATGGCTACGAACAATATTGTCCCACATTACATCATAGGAAACCTATATCAGTTCTCTCTATCATTCCTTTTGAGGGTTTCTCATGTGCTCCTTTGGTTTGTCTGTTTAGCGGTCAACGTGACTGGGCGGAATGTGACGCTACATGTACAGTTCCCAAGCTGTTGCATTACTGTGTTATGGCACCTTACTTAAAGACGATCAATTCCAGGATATCTGCAGAAATTTGGCAGACGACAACTTTTTCCAAAAGCCTATGGGTTTATAGTAGTGGTACTGATATAAGGGTAGTAATACAACACACACAAAAAACATGTAAGGTGCCAACTGAGAAGTGCACCCGGCATGCATTTGAAGTGGACGAAAAGTGGTCCAATCACCCCTGTATAATATATAAGCCAAACAAATATCACTTAAACTTAATGCCTAATGATCAGAACTTATCATAGCTTATCTGTCCTGTTCTTATCTGATCTTATCTTAGCATAGCCCTTCTTTCTTTGTAAAATGTTTACTGATTAATGTTAACGATTCATGTATGTTTGATTGTTGAGAGAGTATGACCAGCAGGTTGTAGTCGTCCTACCCTTAAATAAACTATCGGATTATCATAGGGGGGAGCACCTATTTAAAATGTGCCTAACTATTGTAAACAGCTCTTTCAATGACAAAGCCCTACTGTGTATTATTGTATTCGTCCCTGGATCCAATCACTCTGTCTGCAGTAGAGCATTGAATGACAGGTACCTAGTGATGCCTGACAGCGACCACATCAGAGGTCATACCAGTGTAGGAATGGCTTTGTAAATGTACGTTCCTCCTTATATAGGTCCTTGTCTATTTGTATTGATATTACGTGGTTAATATGGAATATGTATACTTCATAGACTTCAGTGTGATTCATGTTTGACACGTGGAATCAATTATCAAATCTTACAACCATGTGTGTTTAATGTTTATCTTGATGATCACAGTATTGGCAGGGTTCATGATACACAAGGGTTAATGCCCCCTTCTATTCCATCAGTAATTTGCGACCAATTTCCACCTTTTCGTCCACCTTTTCGGCCCCTAGCACTACCGATGAGCGTTAGAAGGACGAAACAGCTGTATGGTGCGTAGTTCTAATTTTTGTATGTGCAATTACGTATATCTTAAATTAAACTTTGTCAGCTTCGAAGAATAATTCAACGAATTTTCATAAATGATCCTTTACTTTGAATGTGAGAGTGACTGAAACGTTAGTTATTCGCGTGTGGTATTTTGCCGACCAATAGGATACATTCTTTTTACAGTCATACACATCGATGATGCATCCCAAGTATTATACAAAAACGCAAAGTATCGTTTATTTACAAAAAGCTGTCGCCTTTAACAATATTTATAGTTCATGCTGGTTGTGATAACTTAGAGGTTTATTTTCCATTTTTTGCTTTGCAGATTCAGAGAGCTTACACGTAGTAATACCACAAATCGGTTAATACATATTATTTTTCTCCTATCCGTTTGTTGTTTATTGAATTAAGGGACTTCCAAAGGTCAAACGTTATTTTAATAAGCACATCTCGGAGAAAATTTAGCATATCAAATACGGCAGCAAGCTTTCCTGATTTGATCTGAATGCTGTAATTTTTTATTTTATTTTATTTACGCATTAGTTTAATTTCATAAAATCCATATCTACGATTAAACGAACCCGATAATTGAAATTGAATTGAATTGATACCAGTTCACCATTGGTATCCAAGTCAAATCTGATGTCGGAAAGTTACGATTCCCAGTCGACTATTATTTTCAATATGGATGTCAATTTCATTGAATTATGAAATCTTATAATAATTATTCCACAGATGGAGTAAATACACGAAGCACATTAACTTATTCTGCTACGTCTCCTGTATATAACCAGTTACCTTGTTACTCTAATTATGCCGACACTCACCTAAAGGCTGCAGTTATAATTTGTACAGTGTATATTGTACAATCTCCTGTCATTTACGTGTATTGTACCATACTCTGTCATGTTTCGATTTTACTCTTTTATTTATTCCACCCTTATGCGGAGTAATTTGTGAATTATCGTCACTATTTTCTGGCCTGTAGCTGTTGTATTAGATTGTGTCCGGCGGTTTACGAGTTTCTCCCATCATACGTGATTAGGTAAACATCGATCAGCCATCTTGTTTTATTGTGTGCGCCATTTCGGTCGCTATCGTCGACATCTTCCACATGAGGTGAATGATAATTTCCATTAACAGTGAATACGTGAGTCTGCCCTGGGATTAAACCACAAATACAAAATGCAGAACTTGGGTCTGACCGGGGTCTGCGTTATAACAGTCAATGTTCCCTGGTGTTGCCCTTTTGATTCGTTTTGACTTAACTTTTATACCAAAGGGGGAAATAATGAAGACGTAATTTGTTCATATTGAGCCATTTCAGCATATCCAAATGGCAAAGAGTCATTCTACACTGTATAAAACATACAGAGATATATTCATAAAACTGTACCCCTGTTGGGTTAGAAAAATAATCGGCTTCCTATATCAGATCAAATTTGTTCGAAAATGAGTCGACTCAAGTTGGGCCATGCAGAATCTAGACTTGTCTCTAAAGTCCTCTGCTAGCGATCGTTGAGTAAAAATGAAAATTTCATTTGCCTATCCTTTTTGTTCGTCGGTGTTCCCCTACATACATGTAACTTTATGACCTCCAATACGGTAGAATATTCGTAGGTATCCATTACTTATGTAGTTGTATGACCTTCAATACAGTTATATACTCGTAGGTATCCATTGTGTATGTAACTTTATGGCCTCCAATACAGTTATATACTCGTAGGTATCCATAGTGTTTGTAACTTTATGGCCTCCAATACAGTTATATACTCATAGGTATCCATTGTGAATGCAACTGTATGGCCTCCAATACAGTTATATACTCGTAGGAATCCATTGTGTATGTAACTGTATGGCCTCCAATACAGTTATATTCTCGTAGGTATCCATTTGGTATGTAACTGTATGGCCTCCAATGCAGTTATTTACTCATAGGTGTCCATTGTGTATGTAACCTTATGATCTACAATACAGTTATATACTAGTAGGTATCCATTGTGTATGAAACTGTATGGCCTCCAATACAGGTAGATACTCGTAGGTATCCATAGTGTTTGTAACTTTATGGCCTCCAATGCAGTTATTTACTCATAGGTGTCCATTGTGTATGTAACTATATGGCCTCCAATACAGGTATATACTCGTAGATATCCATTGTGTATGTAAATGTATGGCCTCCAATACCGTTATATACTCGTAGGTATCAATAGTGTTTGTAACTTTATGGCCTCCAATGCAGTTATTTACTCATAGGTGTCCATTGTGTATGTAACCGTATGGCCTCCAATACAGTCATATACTCGTAGATATCCATTGTGTATGTAGCTGTATGGCCTCCAATGCAGTTATTTACTCATAGGTGTCCATTGTGTATGTAACTTTATGATAGGTATCCATTGTGAATGCAACTGTATGGACTCCAATACAGTTATATGCTCGTAGGTATCCATTGCGTATGTAACTTTATGGCCCCCAATACAGTTATATACTCGCAGGTATCCATTACTTATGTAGTTGTATGACCTACAATACATTTATATACTCGTAGGTATTCATTACTTATGTAACTGTATGGCCTCCAATAGAGTTATATACTCAGAGGTATCCATTATGTATGTAACTTTATGGCCCCCAATACAGTTATATACTAGTAGGTATCCATTGTGTATGTAACTTTATGGCCCCCAATACAGTTATATACTCGGAGGTATCCAGTGGGTATGTAACTGTATGGCCTCCAATCCAGTTATATACTCGTAGGGATCCATTATTTATGTAACTGGATGGCCTCCAATACAGTAATATACTCGTAGGTATCCGTTACTTATGTAACTTTATGAACTCGTGTTCCGTTTTTTTCTCGTAGGTATCCATTTGGTATGTAACTGTATGGCCTCCCATACAGTTATATACTCGTAGATATCCATTGTGTATGTAAATGTATGGCCTCCAATACAGTCATATCCTCGTAGGTATCCATTGTCTATGTAACTTTATGACCACCAATACAGTTATATACTAGTAGGTATCCATTGTGTATGTAACTTTATGGCCTCCAATACAGTAATATACTCGTAGGTATCCATTATGAATGTAACTTTATGGCCTCCAATACAGTTATTTACTCATAGGTGTCCATTGTGTATGTAACCTTATGATCTCCAATTCAGTTATATACTCGTATGTATCCATTGTGTCTGTAACGGAATGGACGCCAAGACAGGGATATACTCGTAGGTATCCTCGTAGGTATTCATTATTTATGTAACTTTATGACCTCCAATACAGTTATACACTCGTAGGTATCCATTACTTATGTAACTGTATGGCCTCAAATACAGATACATACTCGTAGGTATCCATTGCGTAGGAAACTGTATGGCCTCCAATAACGTTATATACTTGTAGGTATCCATTGTATATGTAACTTTATGGCCTACAATACAGTTATATACACGTAGGTATCCATTGCGTAGGAAACTGTATGGCCTCCAATACAGGTATATACTCGTAGGTATCCATTGTGTATGTAACTTTATGGCCTCAAATACAGTTACATACTCGTAGGTATCCATTATGGATGTAACTTTATGGCCTCCAATACAGTTATATACTTTAAGGTAAACATTATGGATATAACTTTATGCTCCTTCAACTCAAAGATAACCAAACAGCAAATTGAAGTTTAATTACAAATTATTACATGACATACATTTGATCATAAGTTGATTTAAATAACCTAGATTACAAAATGTACATCAATACACACTGTTTTGCTAATTATCTAATTATGACCTTTAGCCATAGTGGGGTTGTAAAAATCCACCCAAAATGAAGAAAGAAAATTTTTCAGAAGGGTGGAAAGAGGGTGGGTTTAAAATTGATCCCGTAAACTGCTAAACTATAAGATACTGCTTAACTATAAGATAAATAAAGTGGAGGCTGAACGCAAACTTTTTTCTGCTTAAGCTAGAGGTGACGCTACAAAGTGCGCATGCGTGTCAAGATTGCTCCCTAATATGGCTTGACCAATCAAATTAGAGGAAAAGTTTCTCATCCGATTATATAGAATAATTTGAATTTGAAATGCCTACTTTTTAATATAAAATCATACAAACATAATTTAAAAGTTGGTTCCCTTAATAATTTGGGAGGATAACCATGAACTGAGATCGATAGGTTTCTTTGAGTTTTTCAAGGCATAAATTAAGCTGATAAATTAGCTGCCTTTTATGACCTCCAATACAGTTATATACTCGTAGGTATCCATTGTGTATGTAACTTTATGGCCTTAAATACGGTAAAGTACTTGTAGGTATCCATTACTTTTGTAACTTCATAACCATTAAAACAGTTTCACACTGATAGGTAGCCATTACTTATGTTACCTTATGACCACCAGAAGTTAAATACTTGTAGGTATCCATTATTTATATACTCGCATGTACCATTATTTGTGTATAAATTTCGTCCTGTGGAAAGTTTGTGTCATAAAAAAGGAAAGAATATTAAAAAATTTGTACTTATGTATATTATGTATGACATGGAAAAAAATGAGATTTAATATGGTTTAAACAAAAATTTGTATTAGATTATCGTTCCTTTCTTTTAATTGCATTTTCCATACAAAACGCCTTTACCTTGTGTTGATCTTTGTTTGATAACAGCAATTTACCTTTAATTTCAAGGATCATAATGTTATTGAAACAGTCTACATGTCTTCTTGATTCGACAATATTTTACCATAAATGGCCATTGGAATAATCATATTTTGACATTTAATGAACTACCAGAAACCGTATTCCAAATCTCCATTGAAATCATGCATTTCTTCGACAATATGCACCATGCATTTTTCTCATGGAAAACGCTTAGTTATAATCTATTTGGAGCAATTGTGTGGATTTTGTTTTGATTTATTATTTCCCAACAGACTTTGCCGCCTTCGAAAACAACAAAAACTGCTCTACATAAATATTTTGGCATTTATTTGAATGGTCCATATCGAATTTGGAATACAGATGTTAGTTAAAAGAGAAAACAATATGTATAATTTGTACACAAGATTACCATTCATAATGTGGCTTAGTAAGACAACATTTAGTTTTATATTACTGCCTTGCTCTGTTCAATGCACAAAATATGATTCATATATCATTTGTAGTCAGTATATATAATTCGGGCAACCGAGAGTGATTTAACATGCATTTAAGTGCTCTGCACGTTTAGCTATCGACAATATTTACGACACAAGCAAGTTCTAATCTATAAAATCTTTCTCTCTGTCTGCCGTCTCAAACGGTCATCTGCAATAATCATTGCATTGTATTGAAGTAAAACAAAATGTTAGTATCTTCACTACGTTAACATTTACGTGGCCAACTCCTTTAAGTATAGTATGCATTCGTTATAACGAATGGTATTCGTGAAGCAATTTGTTGGTAAATGTTAGTGCAGTAATGATCTAGCGATTCGAAAGTGTACGCAAAATAAATTTACAATGATAGGATGCGATTGTACAGATAACAATTCTTGCCCGTGATGTTTTTGAAAATGTTGTTTTGAATTTGCGAATTGGTTGTAGATGGAGAGTCAGAAAAATACAAATGCTACAAAAATTACGCTGTTTACAGCAAATCGCTAAGTTGCTGGAAAAAATCCTGAAATGACTTAAACAAAAGGGAAAACATCGTTGACATCCATTGCAAATCTTAAGGTGATCTTGGAAACCCTTTTATGATATATCCCGTCACCACGTGTGGCACATTTCATAAAAGCTTCCGTCACCACAGATGGCGTTCTTGATATGATTCAATGTAAGTAAATGATGTTCCTACAATATCCTGCATGTTCCCATTAGGCCAAACTTATAGAAATGATTGGCTCAATGATTAGCCAATGTTCCCTTCAGATATCAAACGTTAATGTAACATTATTGATCAACACAGACTCTACCTATGTGTGTATTAGTCGAAGTGAGTAATTATCTATACACAGATTAGTATAAGCTACATAGGATTAATGCCAGAATGTCAATTTGTAAAGGATAATGTCGTTATGGACACAATCAACAGTAGAAGATATAACCACAACATTAACGACATCTTTGCGGCGTATTGGAACCCTTAGAGAGTCAGTTATTATCGAAACAGAATCTCCATCCTAGATTCACGTCACAGGTCTTGATGGATGGATGTCCAAACTGGTGTTATGGTCCAACAATTAAGAGCATGTATGTGTCAGTTTGCCTACACGATGCAAATATTTAATACGAAGCGATGCTCTCAACATATACATCATTAAAAGACAATGGGATTTGGATTGGATAACAGACAAAGCCTGCGAAAGGTCTCTCTGCAATATTTCACTCAGAAATTACCAAACACATAATCCAGTAAGCAAATAAATGATTGGGACCCCATGCATACAAAAACGTTTGGTGCGTCCCTAAAATACTGGCTAGGTAATGGGACAAGCAGATTATCGGTGGCTCGATAATGGGACAAGCAGGTTGTAGGTGGCTACATGTAGGTAATGGGACAAACCGGCTATCTGTGCTAGATAGTGGGCCAACCAGATTTATCGGTAGCTGATAGTTGAACAACCGGAATATCGGTTGCTATATAGTGGAACAACCATTGAACGGTGGCTAGATAGTGGGGCAACAAGATACATTGAAGTGGTGAATGGGGAAAGGGACAATCGGGTAAGCAGATGTTGTCTATAGCGGAGTAACTGGACTAGTGGTTGCTGTATTGATGAGGTCCGACTGTATTGCTTTCACATAATGCATGTCTCTTTATAGAAACACACATGGTGCTACAGCGGCAACATGAAACTCTTAAACATTTTTACCTTCGGCACCTAAGGTACAATAGAATTTGTACACAAGTTAATTAATGAAAAGCCGTCCGGATTGTCAAAGACGTCATAGGAACGGTTTGGATTTTTTATTACCGAAGTAATTCTTATTTGGAATTGTGTTCTATCTGTTTAGATAGCAACTCCTGCAAAACCAATTCCATAAATGATAACATAGGATATAATCGTAAAACGATACATATATTGAATAATACACCTATAAAAATAGCATGTCTGACTATTCAAAAGAAAATTCAAACTATAGATTAACCACAAGTTTGTTAACGTCAGCGGTTTTTTGGAAGCAAATATATTGTTTTACGTCTGAGTGAAGCTCTCGTAAAAAAGAAGACGAAAACGAGTCAGTTCAAACTATTTTAATTAAATATCTGTACATCTTTGCTTAAGCCTCAATTAATATGGAGTAAAATAGAAGCAATATTTACCATACTTTCATTGGGATTGGTTGGTCGGAAATTTCTAACAGCAACGACATTTTTATTAGATTTTTATGATTTTTTATGTTCTTGGTAGCTACAAATATTTTTCTATGCAAAACATTTGTTGTCATTCATAATGTTTTACCATAGAGGTACAATATCATAGTATATGCAGTGTGTGCTATGAATAGTCCGGCACAGAAACAGGGAACATACCTCTCAAAAACAATTAGTCGAATCGAGGCGAACATGACACAACTGGATTAATGCTGTTCGTCAATGCTAAGTCACCTGATGTTAACTCATTGAATTTTACCCGCTGACAACAATACGAAATTGTACATGAAATACCTCCAGGTCAGTGTTCCCCGTAAGAGTCGTTTATCTGACTATATTCTATTGTTACGAACTAAGGTGGACAGTGGTTAAGAAAGATAAATTCAATTCAGCTGTTTTAGATACACACCTATAACGTTCACTTTTTATCAGTTTTGTAACAGTTAACTTGAATTTTCAACAAAAAAGAACCCAGCGTATTTCCATCAGCAAAGTAAAAGGACATCAATTCTTATTCATTCTTCAGAATAAATAGAAAAGTCTTAACTTTGCTTCCTTATAACACACAACTTTTAAATTTCCCTTTGCTATTCCCATATAATCTCATGTAAGAAACTGTGCATAGCACCTTTAAACATCCGAAGAAACTGATGAGAACCAACATTAAATGTGCGATGATTTGTAAACATAGCGAGACATGCATACCTTATGTTGATCCGCGATGATGATCTACCACGAATTTAAAAATTACGAGTGTCAATTCTTGTTTGTTTTGCAAAATTAATTCCTCGCAAAGATATTGTATAAAGAGACGTTTGAGAAATGCATATTTGCAAGAATTACGTGATATAGACGAGAATTCTGATAAAGTAGAATTCTCGGTGGTTAGTGTGAACAAGGCGAGCGTGCTTAACACACATCAAGGTATCAACGGGGCTCAGTAAAGAAAGCCATCCATCATTCGGTAATTATAAAGTGCAAAGCCAAACAAGACACTATGTTTCGGAACCCAGCGATGTTTGAGTATTTTTATCACTTAAACGTTTTCACGCAAGTTTTTCCCTTAAATTTGTTTCCTAAATATTATTTATCAGAACGTATTGATAAATTAAAAATAACACTAAATTTTGCATTAACGTTTGGAAATATCGGAACTATGGGGCCTAAATGGTAGCGATGATAATCAATCTAATTCGATTAATACGAACGGAATTTAAACGTTCAAAAGATATTGTGATTCAGTTTAGGTGAATGAAGGTGTTTTTGATGATGTGCTTATTATGCTGTACATATATACCACTGAAAGTAATAACTAATAATATTTTTTATAAAACAATCACCAGAAGAATACAGGTATTGAGTTTACAAATATATTAGTTATGTTATACATACACAAATCAATTAATATTGAATTGGTATATGTTTATGATTTATATTGAGTATACAGAGGATATATAATGGTACCCCGTTGAAAACCACACTATATCTCACGAGTATGGCAGAATACCGACATCTTTCACGAGTGCGAAGCATGAATGAAATTATAGATATATTCTGTCATACGAATGAACTATACCATTCAATAAGCCTGAATTGAAAATAAAACTAAAGCGTATATGAATATAAGCCAGTTTTGAAAAGACTAATAGCAATCCAGGTAGCAGCCACATTTTCTATGTTGGCATAAACAGGTTTTACAAGTAACTATTACATTTTATGATTTATCATGCAAATGAAGTAAAATTAGAAACAAGTTTGATTTCATATTTAAAATTCTTTATAACATCATATTTTACTATATGAAAAGGGATGTCTTGGCGGCTTAATGCTGAAATCGTAAATAAGACTCCCTTGAAAATAAACCGTCATTGTAAATAAGCTTACTGAAAAAGAACATAAGACATAAGTATAACCGAGATTTTAGGGTAGATGGTTTTTCAATTGGAAAACTAATAAACGTTTATTATATTCTTAAAGTAGCCCGACGCAAGTATTACTGCATCAAAAATGGGATTAGTAGCGAAATATTAGACCCCAAGTTCTAATGACGTCACGCGTGACAACCAAACAGCGCGAAATTTTGAATAGGCCAATCAACTTAGCTTTGCCGTTCGCCGCTATCATCTTTAAGATTTCATAACAAAAACATTGATATCAACAATATTAGTTTACCGCCGTCGCTTCATCTGAGTTCTTCACTGAAATGAAGATATACTTTTCATTAAATTAATAAATTAATTTATATGATACCTATTGAGTTATTAAAAACACGACAATCATTAAGAATGCGTCCTGTCTCATTTATATTTAGTAATATATCAATTGTTTATCAAGTGTACGTTAACCTAAGAGCCTCCGATAACATTACAGTATATATTTACAAAACTCCCTTCTTCAACATAGGAAACTCTGACTGCGTATTAATTAGCGAATACGCAGTAAAAAAAAAAAGCCTTTGCGGATTGCAAACCGTTTCAAATATGGCGCCATTCACGCTTCAGCGACATTACAGTCCGGTGACAACCATGGTTTGGTACCTTCAGCATCTACATAGATGGAGTATATTGGGAATGCATTACGCCTAATTATACAACAAAGGAATGCTTGCAAACTTTTATTCCATGAATGCATCATAAAATGTCTTTGACGGTAACTATAAATGAATAAAAACGTTCGAATGGCTTCTCACACTACTTAATATAAATGTTATAACCTATGAAAGGAAGAAATAGAATGTTGTACACTGTAGATATTTTTTACTCATATATCGATGTAAATTCACTGGAACTATAGTATCTTAGCAACTACGGCTACCGTAGTTACCATCGTAGCAACCCTCTGCGACTGTTTTGTTTCTGCTTTATGTAGTATTTAAACTGTTTTTGGATGCAAATATAAGGATTGACCTTCATTTCGACGGCGTATACGGAAGTATAAACGCAGTTGGCAACGAATATATTCTTTATGGAGCGCTTTAGAATGTATCCGTTGCCAACTGCGTTCATACTACCGCATACGCAGTCAAATTGAAGTTTAAACCTTATTTAATGAATTTGCTTTTCTCTTCTGTTTCTGTTTTTGTCAATAGTTTACTATACATACAGCTTTAAGTTATCAATGTACGCATGTTTATGAGCTCCATCCCATCATCCATAGTTTCAAAGTTCAAAAAACCATCATCCATGTTTCAATTGCTGTTTATAGATATGTACTCTACTAGAAGTGAAGGTGGATTAGTAGTCGCCGTGCTAATTATCCAATCATTTTGTTTATCTATAAAATTTGTCGAAACAGCTGGAGAAGATTCACTTTTTAACTTTTCAATTCCGTAACCAAGAATATAATTCTTCCTATGAAATTGTACATGAAATTGCTAAAGCATCTCCATTAGTTTACACTAACTTCATCAAATTTATTTCTCACGATATAGATAATGATACAAGATGTATCTATGTCGGAGTCTGCTAGTATCCTATAAAATCCTAATAAATTGACATATCAGCCTCGGGAAATAGTCCTGGCCTCGGGAGATCATAAACTTGCTATATCCCTCATACCCATACTTTAACTGTTAATTAATGTTTGCAGCTTTCCAAGACAACGGGATTGAGCCAGTTTCCATAGTTTTATAACAAAGGAGGGTAAGAGGAAGAGTGATTGAAGGTGTTAATAATTTTATCAGTTTTGGGACCACTCCATCAGGACAAGCGGGCTTCTTCCCATTTAAAGTAGAAAGTTGATCTTTAATATCCTGTTGGGTGAACTCAATGCTATCACTTACGAAAGGTAAATCAGGAGAGGAAGTGAGAGGATCAAGATCATTTGATGAAGTAGAGATAGACGAAAAATAAGTATTAAGACATTCTGCCTAATCAAATGGATTTTGAAGGAAAGAGCCATTATCGTTTAAAGGAGGGACACTGGTTTGCTTATTGTCGGTTTTTTTAATAGAGATTTCGCTACTTTCCACCACTTGTCAGGTGGTAAGCTATTGCTATTAAGGGAGGATCCGAGTTTCAAGAGGTATTGTCCTTTTGTAAGTCTAATTAAATCAATTGTTTCATTTCGAATTAATCTACACCTTTCCCAATGAATAGGGGAATTCGTGTTAACAGCTTTATTATGGATACGATTTCTGTGCCTTATTTTAAGTCTAAAAGTATTTGTAAACCAGGTTTTATTATTTGGTCTAACTGTAACTGATCGATGTGGTACGAGTTCCTCGATTTGCCTATTTATGGATTCAACCAGAATATTATTGTAATCGTTTACATCATTGTTCTGGGAAATTGAGATCCAGTCAATATTACTTATATCACTTTTAATCCTATCAATATCTGCATTATCATATTCAAAAACGGTTTTCTTATATGCAGTTTGTTTCTATACTGAGTATGCTAACAGTCAGAGTTAATAAGACAATGATCACTGCATACGGGACTAAGGACTGATGTACTTTTAATCAAGTTCCTGTTGTTGGTGAGTATAACATCAATAGAGGTAGCGTATGTGGGAGTAATTCTAGTAGGCTCATTTAGTAAACTGGTAAGATTATATTTTGTTAGTAATAGACCTAGATGAGAGTGTGGCTGAAGGGATAGTATATATACATTTATATCACCAGTTAGAATAACATCAGTATCATCATCATCAAAAACTTTATCAAACATATCATCTAACTTTCGCCAGTATTCAACCGTAGATTCAGGTCTGTAGACTGTAGATACAACCCAAAAGTGATGTACGAGTATCAACTGTTAGTTCCAGCCAGATAATTTCTATATCGTTGTGTTCTAAATCAATTCTAAGCTTACTAACAACTGTATTTTTCGTATAAATAATAATTCCACCTCCGAATCCTCCTTATCTATCCTTTCGATAAAAAGCACAAAACAAGATCACTATCACGTATTAATGGGATGAGTTTTTTTTCTGTAAGACATATTATATCATTTTCAGAAAGTTCATTTTCTTTAATATCCAGTTTGTTTCTAATGGATCTTACATTAAGATGAGAAATTTGAGACCCAGGATTTAATTCAATATCATTACACAACAGAAATAGGATTACCGATACAGGATTAAAATGTGCGTTTTCTCAATAAAAGTTAGACTGTATAGATAGAGTATATCAGAATATATAACCGGCGTAGTTCAGTTTTGGTATATTGCATCAATTACCAAAATTGTTAAGGTGCGGTCACCTCCTTTGTGTGTTACGTACATCTGTTAATTGTTATTCCTGTAGTGTTTTGTTGTCTAGTGTAGGTCTTAGAGTAAGAAATATATTTTTGTCAACAGTCGCGACAGGACTTTGTATATAGCCATTCGGCTTGACAGGGGGGGGGGGGGGGGGGGGGNACTATAATACTATTAAAGACGAGGTTTACGTAATGCGATTTTAATGTGGTTTTACTTAGTTACAACGATTTTATGTATCTGTTTATATACATGTATGTGCTTTAGTGTGAGTGTTTTAAGTTAGATGCGCATGCTTCACGAGTTTTAAAATCTATTGTCTGTTTTGAATCTGATGCAAGCTGGTTTAAAATCCGTTTCACATGATCTTTTCAACATCAGTAACCCTAACTGTATATTCATCCTAACAATTAATACATTTCACCAGTGATAATTTCACTCATATCGTTCATATTATGTCAGAAAGACCATTTTTGTTTCACTCCGAGGGCAAGTTGTATAGAATGGCGCCTCACAGTAGCTGTCTTTGATATGACGTCACCAACAATTGCGAAGCAGTAAATATTTAGCTGTAACTTATTTTAAGGTAATATTATTGCCTTTTGGAGTATCATAAGTCGAATTAACTTTGACATCAATGTGATAAAATAACTTATAAATAGCTATAATAAGCTGACAAATATTAGTCCTTTTTAACTTGGTGACACTTATTTTAGTGTATATTATTGCCTTTTAGTGTCTCAAAGGTCGATTAACTTTTGCTGGATATTGATATAGGTTTATGTACATTTTGTTTGTTTTTATTTGTAGATCAATATGTGACACTTGAATAAAATACATTATAATTATTGTTATCTCAATGAAAACTCTGGAAATGTGCTACTAATACCTGTGATTACAGTATAAGTTCAATCAACACCTTGCTTATTCTCGTGCAATGCCTCAGGAGAGGGGAATCTTTACGGTCATCAATGGAGCAAAATTTAGCATGATTTTTTTTCTTCTATTTCTGTACTCTTTAATTAAATCACAAACGCAACTTTAATATTTACCTAATACGGACGAGGTCATTTTATTATTGTATCGTTGGTTAGTTTAATAGGAGACACTGCCAAATATGGTATCAGAAAATATGACCTTGCTGACCACTCGAAGAAACCAACCATAAGGTGACTACATTTAGTATTGGAGTAGAACAATACCTTGGCGTTGACTAAGAACACGCAAGGGCTGCACAACTGAGCCAGGTCGCCGAGTGTAAACAGAGACCTAGGTCTTAATGCATCTCGCGAACGCCTGACGTTATCAATTTAGACTCCCAATTGGGTAACGGCAGGTGCTCTATTTCCATTACAGAGAATGTAATGGTAGCGGTAGTTTTAAAAACGCCACTTTCGATCCGTCGTCTATGACCAGGTGACCCCAAATACAGATAAACACGCTCTGTTGTAGTACTTCTAGTATGTATTAACTAATCAATTAGGAAATAGATATCCTGGAATACACAGTATCAATTATTTATTTTGTCATTTGTTTACTTATATATTGCAACAGTTTGACCTCGGTGTGCTACATTATTTTTGTCAGACTCTCTAACAAAACAAAAAGTTTCACATTTAAAATGTCTTTATCTTTGGAGTTTATTGAGTACAATGGTGAAGAGAAAGAAATGATAACTGAAAGCCTAGAGTGGAGTAATAAGTTGGGTACTACGATTTCTGTGTTGTGGTGTGGGACTATAAATGGGTTGTTAGAAATACAGACCAAAACAATCAGAACACCTTTACAACCTCCAGCGTACAAATACACAGCATCATCCACAGTCAACTTATAAGGTGTATTGTATGGTTATATAGATACCCCGAGTAAGGCTGCTATCACATTCCCGATTTTGCCGACTAGATAAGAATGGCATTCCTTGATTATTAGGCCCCTAAATCAGTTTCGCAGAGATACGGTAGAACACTTTTCTCATTATATGTGATAAAAAGTAATACTTATGACATAACACTTCCGTGACTAAACCGATACATATAGAGGTTATTATTTATTTGTAGAAGGCATGGTTATGTTATGTCTTTACATTGACAAAAACAATATCTTGCCGCTTGTTTTGAAGTTATTGGAAAGTTCTGACACATCTGTATGACCTACGGTCACGTCATGGCAAGTACTGTATTTTAAGAGAAAAACATTGATTTTCAAAAGAAATACCAGAAGAGTAAGAGGTTTCTTTTGTAATGTGATATCAATATCAAGTCCATCCTTCTATGTTTATTTTCAAATATGATTTGATCAAAGGAACTGGTAGATCGTAAATGAGAATAAACAACTTGGATTTAATATAAATCCTAGTTAAGTATAGCTCGTTTGATATTATCTACACAATAAGGTAAAATACTGTTGATTCCTAAACATTTCGTCATTCATTCATTGTGTAAGCATAGCTTCAGCCAACCGAAGCAAAACGAATCTGTAAAATAAGTAGCAAGAATCATATTATCACAATGTAAACGCTTTCAAATGAGTATGTGTACCTCGATAGTACTGCGACCCCCTCTAGTACATTGTAGGTACATCAAAAATCAACAAACCCAAATTTGATAACATGTTTCATGTTCCTTATATATTTAGTTGGAATCTTGCATACATGTTAGAGGAGAAAACGAGGTAATACATCGTCTGTTAACTCCCGGTAATGATAGAGACGTCTCTGCTACCAAATCATTAAAGTTACAAGAGCAGAGTTCTCGAGAGATATTAGAGGATTTTAGAAAACCGTATTAGCCGAGCATGTTCTTCGCTTTCCTTTTGATTACAATTCATAGTCTGTGTGACATTTCAGCCCAGTACTACCACGGAAGTTGTCGTTTTTGAGAATGCTGTTTGGCAGCTATGACGCCATTGTTTGATTAACTCGTGGTCATGTGATCATCAGTTAATGGCCGCCGTAGAATGAGTGTCAAAAATGGTTACCAAGGTCGCACCACAAAAGGACGTCCCCTGTCGTCAAATTAGGGGAAACGGATTGCGCATATAATATGGGCACCGGACAATTTATAGAGATGTGCGCTATTACTCACGCTCCGCGGTATCTTCTGTGCAACCATGGAAATGCTCAAACTGGATCCAGTCGTATTTAGTTGCACGTTAGCTTAATCAAACTTAACGTCAAAATTTCAAATTACATTTTAATTAATATGCGGAAATATCAGTTTGTTTTTTCCCGGTTATCTGACAATCAATATCTTAAATTCAAGGACATTTATGCTTTGTTTTTTGTTTTTGATAAAAATCCCTGGTTTAGAATTAATCATTACACTGTAAATATGATTACGTAATGAGAACTGATACAGCCGAGTTCTGGTTTCAATATGTTTGTAGCCTACAGCTGACAAGTCTGATGTTTGGCGCCGATAGATACAACACTTATTTTAATTAACATATCACACAGTGGTTCTGATAGTAACCGAATATAACAAACAAAAGACCATTCCAAACTCACACCACGTCGTCTTCATATTCATCATATCTCCATCACCCTCATCACCCACACATCACAGCATCATCATCAAAATCATCATTGTTGGGGGGGGGGGGGGGGGGGGGACGAAGTTTGGATCAGTCTAAAATAAGACGTACTCGCACATCTTACATTTGTAAATTAAAGGAATACTGACATCAGCAATTTTCAACCTAAGCTCTATTTTAAAGATAACAACGTGGTTTCATGTAACTACTTTGAAGGTTAAACTTAACTTACGGGGGGTGAAATATGATAGATCTTTGTTGTTATGAATTGAACATGCAGTCAGCTAAGACTTAACAAAGGCACAAAAACTGTATGATGCAGTTTTACGCGAAAGAAGAGATAACTAGTTAACTATCATAGAGATCACAAAACCGCACTTATATTATGTATAAAACCTTAGCGTTTTGTTATGAAATGTCAACGGAAATTTAGAAACATGTGGGTTTTTTTTAAATGTCACCAATGGTATTTATCTTGCAGAAATAATATCGACTAATCTAATTATTTTTAAAACAAAATAGAGCATGGGTTAATGTACTTTTGATGTGATGGATAAAGAAAGCTGTAAACACTGGCACATGCATTTCGAAATATCCTGGTGTCAGGAGCGTAGGATCCGGTTGACATATGTAATGGGAAGTGATGGAGTCAAGATCCGAGTCTAACGATTCGGTATCATGGCCGACAGACCATCGATTAACAGATATGCACAGCGACATCAATCTCGTTTTATTCTTGCGGTAAGCTAACACCAGCTGAGCACCGTCAGGTACAACGACAATCCCTGATACAGTTCGGCGCGTTAGTATACGTCAGTTCCTGATACAGTTCGTCGCGTTAGTATACGTCAGTTCCTGATACAGTTCGCCGCGTTAGTATACGTCAGTTCCGCAGGTCCCCGAAACGCTCATTTAACGTTACTTTACAGTGTTATGCACTAGCGAATATAAACCACCCTTTTATAACCTTAGCAAATTAAGGTGGCACTCACAGTAGTTATGAATGACATGGCCCGATTGTGCACGGCGCTTTCATAATGACGTTATAATTGTGACATCTGATGCCATCGACCTTCGCCGAAAGTCGACTGTTGTAATAATTACACAAGCAGACAGGATATTTGTTTTATCAAATCTTGATACATTATGTACAATGCATGACAAATACGTGCATACATATCACACAAAATTTAATGATGTTACCTGTTAATGAATAATAACAGGGTTTCCTTTTAAGCTGCAATCGTGTTGGTCCCCACACAGCACGAAAAACAAATAATTGGTTTACAATATGAACATACGATACACTATTTTGAATATTTTAAATACATTTTTAATATGTAGTCTGATTTTGATATTGTCCATAAGTTTGATGATTAAATTTATATTGGTTTGATTGCAAAACGACCATATTAATTGGTCCCCGGTAACCGATGGGACAATAATAAAAGAATTATTGTAGCTTAGCTATATGCCTTTTGGTATTTTCGTTGGCAAAGTTGAGACTTATTTATTTCGTGATTTTTAAAACAAAAATGTCAATGATTCATATGTCATCCACACGTCATTATCGATGCAGCCAGGAATGCAATACAGCTCCAGAGCTTTTGCCTTTTCTTTAAACGTCATTAAATCCCGAAGAGCTCCCGGTTACCTAGTCTGCTGTTCAAGTTATCAGACTCTCGACGAATGTTGAAGGATACGACAGCCCGGTGCTCGAGTATCAATTTCTCCAAATTAGAGACATAGACTATATAAAAGGATACTACTAATCACGGCATGAATCATGATGAGCACGCTGACGTAAAAGTGTATCTCAAAGGTCTCGGTCAAGTCTCGCGGGAATTGACATATTCGTATCTAACAGGAAGCAGATTTTGTGAGAACAACAAATCAATAGTAGGTAGAGATAGCATATACTCCACACGACAGCGGTTTTATATCGCTCTATCCTAGTGCATACAGGTACTGCAGATCTTACCCTGCATGGGCAGACAGACGTTTTTGATACCTATAAATGAAACGAAAAACAGCGACGGACAAAAACAACGTCGTGGTCGGAATAATGACGTTATTTTACTATACCGTTAATTAATACACTAAAATGTCCGGAACCCATTCTTGTTTCATTGTGTTACAATGTACCTATACGTACACAGAGCTTCATGATATCTCTATACAAGCCGCGTAACACATATCTGAAGCACACCAGGGTTCAGGAAATCCGCGTCATCAGTATAATTATCCAATCATGTTAAAATCCAATTAGCTGTAATCACTGCTGACTACAAGTGTGTTTAGGACGTGATTTATTCAGTACCAGCTATTTCTCAAACGTCATTTATCATTTTTAAAGGCAAGCTCCGCGTGAGTGTCACGAATGTTTTCAATAATAGATTGTCTAACCCGACACATTCCAGAGTGTAACAGATCTGTATTTCAATAATTCATAGAAATATTTTGAAATCGTGTCTAATATTCTATTTAAAACCCATATGCGTGTTCCCTTGTCGAAAGCAGGTGTAGTTTGCAGTCGATTAGTATAAAATTAAGTCAAGGCCTGAAATTAACGTGACAACACATGTGACTCCGAGCTCACTTAAATGAAACGCGCATGCGCGCCGACTCAGTTGACAAAGCTATGAGATGGCTAGATAGATATACTCTCCCTCTGAGCCTATGGCGAGTTCGTTAGGGAACGGATTCCGCCAATATATCGAATTCTTGTACAATGTTTACTGACCTCTGTTTGGGAAATTATTTTTGCGAGAAGTTTAGTGTTTCGTAGAGACAGTAGCTAATGTCACTGCTGGGGACAATTCCATCCATTATGACGCTCTCGTGTAGCATTTTTCAACGTCAATGTACGTGGTTTCTTCATTGCTTAACTGTTGTCCCTATACTGCCTTAATCAAGCCTGACTATTGCCTTTCTATGTCTTTTACCTTGTTCAGTTGTTGCACCGGCTTTTTTCACCACGTATTTCATATCATTTCAACATACATTTTTACTCTTTTTTTGCCGAAATACTGCCTTTGTATACTTCATTGTTCTGGCTTGTATGTTGCATAAATCATGTTTGCGTAGCGTGTTTTCCGAAACTTTTGCCTCCATATTGCCTCAGTCCTGTCGCTTTACCGCCTGACTTTCTGCAATATAAATTCCTTAAATATCTTATCCCAATATTCCTTTTCAAAATTCGTATTTCAAACTTAAAACCGATGCCGGTGCTTTCACTGTATACGTTTATTGCCTATAACGCTGTATTTCCACTGCCAAGGTTCTGTTCTTGTAATATGGTTTGTGATATAGTTTATCGATATAGTTTATTGACATATAGTTTATCGATATAGTTTATTGACATATAGTTTATTAATATATAGTTTATTGATATAGTTAAGACCTGTTACTATTTTTTCTAACTCTTCTCTCTATTCCACCTTAACGTCAAACGGACATACGCGATCGGAAACTCTGAAAATTGGGCAATGCCATACTGGTAAGCTCGCTATTCCGGTGAGGTGGTATAATCCAGACACGCTCTGTGAACCGTTTGCTATGGTGTTCGGTTTAAACAAGTTTCACTCTCAAAATTTAAATTCAAACCCTGTAGTTCAGTCGTCGTTCGAAGCCCGACCTTTGTCCAATAGAATGCTTTTAAGACGTCTGGGCGCTGCCTCGGGATATCCAGCTTCAGTAATCGTGTGAGGGAGTTGTATCAGACGGCGAGGAAACCGAGCGTTAAGCCTAGATAAGATTGCCCAATAAATTCGCCGTGACAGGAGTAAAGTAGCCACTATGTTAACCGATTCCTAAAACCCATACATCTCATCGACGGCCCGGTCTGATGTGACGTGGTAACAGCAAACACGCGCACAGAGCCAGTAAACAACTAAACCCATTCTGGCAGTAGAGTGTCTGCTACGGTATGCGAAAGATCGCGGTTCGATTCCTTCTCTTTTTTAATCCTAACTTCGATATTTAGTCTAGCCCTTGTAATCAGTGATGGTCACTAATGGGGGACAGAGGGAGACACGGGAACAAAGACCAAACTGAGGTGTAGAAAAAAAAAGAGAGAAACGTAGGACATATGTACATGTACACATGGTGTACATGTATGTTTGGGATAAGGATAAATGAGGTTTGTGCTTTATGAGAGTGTATGCGACAATCCCCAGTGGTAACTATTTACTATAAGAGAGACAACTAGTATGCGACAATCCCCTGTGGTAACTATTTACTATAAGAGAGAAAACTAGTATGCGACAATCCCTTATTCTTCTCCTTCTGTTTTTTTTTTCTAATCGCAAATAGTCCGGCCCATAACTTTTAAACCGTTAAAGATAACATTTAGCACTTATTTAGGTAATACGTGCAACATTTTCAGTAAATTCTTGTCCGGTCCGAAAATTTTAAACAGTTAAAGATATCTTAATAAACTTGAAGTACACCTGCATCACCCACAGAAGGTGTGCAGTGCACTGGAATTAGGTATCGTGCCTCACTAAATACAGAGTTATGTCCCTTTGTTTATTTTTAATACTGAAGTTTGTCCACGGGATAACTTCCATGTTATTTCACCTACGTTGACCAAACTTGCTATAGTTTTAATGTATCTTGGGAGGTAGGAGTGTCGCATTCTATATTCGGGTCTCGTGTCCCACTATATAAAGAGATATGGCCCTTTGTTATTTTTTTATACCAAAGTTTGTTTATTGGCTAATAAGGGGAGACATGTTTTTGTTCACAAAAACAAAATTCTAGTTTTACATGTTTTATGGGTTTAGATCCGATATGCACCTAAAATGTATTCTCCTTCCGAGGACATGATCTCCATTTCCTCCAATAAAACACACGCCATACATAGTCCTAAATTTTTTCGCGGTCATCCTGCCACTTTTTGTATATTAATGAGATTGCCGTCAGCCTCGTGCCGAAACATGCAGTGTTGGTTGGTTTAGCGAAAAAATGGCTGCGCTTCCAGCCAATCACACCACGGGTTTCGGCACGTGGCTGAGTTCAACCTTATTAATGTACAAAAAGTGGCAGGATGATGTATGCGGCTGAGGCTTTGCAACAGGCCCCTGTGGTAGGCTACTATGAGACAGACAACAAGTACGCGACAGTCCCCTGTGGCAGCTATGTACATTAAAGAGAGACAAGAAGCTACACTAATGTACGTCAGTCCCCTGTGGTAGCTATGTACTATAGGAGAAACAACAAGTATACTAGCAATCTACATTGTATTTCCATCAGTTTTATAATGTGTTTTGAACCTGTTATCAGTGATGGTAGCGATAATTACAGCGACTTACCGTTATACAATGGAAAACTGTAATCATGATATAGACCAAATCACGAGTTACCTACCATGAACAAACCTTAGAAATTTTACAAAAATATTTATACAAAACGTTTTACATATCCGTTTACATTAGAATTAAAATATAAATATTTAAAGGATACTATAATATATGCATCTTTAAATGTTTTCCTAATTCGAAAATCTTAGTAAAGTAAAACGTTGAAAGTTTAAAAGTTTACACCTGCCAAAATCGATTTTACTTGGTATATGAGCTGAACTTTTATTATGATAGAATATCTTAAATTTCAAACACATAAGTGCAGATAAGTACTGATATGTAAACAAAGTTCCCTGAAGTCCCAATTGGTCTCTCAGTAGGAAGTTAAAAAGGCATTGTTGATTGATACGTTTACCGCCCTGCACGTTTATCAGTGGCTGTGATTGCTGTCTAGCATTTGCCTAAGTGATCGGTATTTTTGCTATGAAAAGTGCATTTGACATATGATTGGAGAAACATAGGATCTTGAATTTGATTGGCGCTTTTATGTTACGATGGTAAGTCGTTTCTTTTGATTGGTCACTTTACTACGCTCGCCGTTAGGTATCTATCTAATGATTGGTCACTGTACGCTCGACGTTAGCTATCTACATTCTGTATCTAATGATTGGAGATCCATAACACCTTGTTTGGGGTAGATAGGCTTTTTCCAGTCTGTAAGGTTGAGTTACATAGTTAAGGGTCTCGTTTTAGCTTCAACATTGTAAGTACACGTCTGGGAAGGTATTTAATCGTTAAAATCAGCGCTTACACAGAAAGACCTTTTTGAAAATGATATAATCGTTTCCGTGAGAATGATAAAAAAAGGTCGTTAGCAATCATGGATAACCCTATTGAGATTGCCGAAGTCATTTAACAAATTAAATACAATTAACCAAGTCAGTTATCTTGTTTATTTGGTTGGTATACCAGTCAGCTTGAGACGACCGTCAACAACCATCACAGGGAAGTGGTTACAAAGGGGAAAACACCGATGTTTCGGAATAGAAATGAAACTATTTGAGATGAAGATTTATCTAGATCAAAACAAATTTCCTATGGCAATTTACAAATTTCTCTTCTTTTTTAAAAAAAATCTGATCAGACATTCGTTGGCTTGCTTGAAACATGTTTGATATATATCTCAAACCGTCCGCTACCCGCGTGTTTCAATAAAACTATACATTTCAAGATGATATGTATATATATTGTACGAAATCTTCTACAACAGACACCATCTGATGCTAGTTATCTACACTTAAATCTTTACGGTCTACTTTATCGATAACTAAACACCTCAATAATATTATTTTACGGTCATATTTGTTTCAATACGTTTGATGTCATCGTCGTAAAACGAACAATTTCATCGGGGCCGAGCAACGTCATAAACGCAATCTCGGTTTTGGAGATACGTTGTCAGATATTGACATAATTGTCCGAGTTCAATGAAAATGTACGACTTCTGAACTGTACTTGTAAAATATCAAAGCCGAATATTCCTCATCTTAGATCATGTCTCAATATCAAAATACATTAACCAACGAACAGAAATGATATGGACGACTTGCTGGATAGAAAGATTATCTGACTGGTGTAAGACACCTTAACCTATTATAGATTTGTGTCAGAGTTATCGCCCTTAAACTTTAATTAGAATACGATGGACTAAGTGTGACGGTGAATATACGTTCGTTCTTGTTTCACGTTCATATTTCGAACGAGCAGTCTATCAATTAACCAGGTCAAATTTATCTTTATAAAAACATACATGTATTTCACATGTGTTTACCAAGTGCAGAACATAGTAGGATAGACTTTATTATAAATATTTTAATAAACAAATGTATTCGTTGTAAGAATATACTGGTAGAAAATCTCGTTGAAACAGATATTTGAAATTAACATGACTTAAGATGTATCGCTTAATCGATAATTCACATGTCGACCGAAGCTTGAACCTGTGACAATGATAAAAGAGTGTAACCTGACAGAAAGTGAATAGAGACCTGCAAACTACGATTTGTTTTAATTCAGATCATCCTTGAAAAAGCTGAACTCTCCATCAAATGTGTATGAAACCAGACAGGGGGTCACTTCCAATGATCTGTCCAGGAATGAAAAACGAGTCTTCCATATAGATTATGATCGGTTTGTGCTTCTGTTTTTATATTTCAGTGTGTTAATTCCTCTACGATAAAATTATTTTCATCTTCTGTATTCATTGTGATATCACATGTTTCCAAACTGATGAATCTTATTGAAGCTATTCTGTATTCATTGTTTGATAGTATATATATAACGACTTTAATAGGACCCGTTTTCTCTGTGTCCTTTCCTTGGGAATTAAGAAGAGAGCAACACATCCTCTGCCTACATTACAACTTTTTATTTCCAAATGAGATCGGCAAACAGATGGTGCATAGAAGTGTCTTATGATTAGCACTATCATTTGTGAGCACCGTTTTATATGACCTTACCTGTTGAAAACAAGTGAGGAGATGATCCTTAATCGTTCTGGGAGAGAGTAAAAGTCAGTGAAGGAAAGGTAAAACAGGCTCACCCTTTGTTAATATATGCAACCTTCTGTTCAAGCTAGTAACGATTGAAAACTGTATAGGTAGCAGCATTAACGATTCCATGAGTTCGTTTGTGTGATGTTCTCATGGTCTTAATCGTAAATCAAAGTAAAGGTTAGCGCTCGTGTGGCATGGCGCATTCGCAAGAACACTGATAATGAAATTGGCGTGCTTGTGAATCTGGTAGAAATACAATCGTTACAAACAATGAAATCTCGTTTAATCCAGTCACGAGGAGTCCATCTAACTCGCTAACACTGGCTCCCCGTCAATAGGGAGTTCAGCAGTCCGATTCCTCAAAGTGTGTGTTAAGTCTTGTTGTGTTACGATGTCTTAGAAAGGAATGTCGTGTAAAAAGTCGTGCTGTATAAAGTCGTGTTGTGTAACGATGTCTTAGAAAAGAACGTCGTGTAAAAAGCCGTGCTTTATAAAGTCGTGTTGTGTAACGATGTCTTAGAAAAGAATGTCATGTAAAAAGTCGTGCTTTATAAAGTCGTGCCGTGTAAATTCGTTCTATGTAAAGTTGAACTGTGTAAATTTGTGCAATGTAAAGTTGTACTATGAAAATTCGTTCTATTTAAAGTCGTGTAATTTCGTGCTTTGTAAAGTTGTACTGTGTAAATTCGTGCTATGTAAAGTTGTTCTGTGTAAATTCGTGCTTTGTAAAGTTGTACTATGTAAATTCGTGCTTTGTAAAGTTGTATTGTGTAAATTCGTGCTTTGTAAAGTTGTTCTGTGTAAATTCGTGCTATGTAAAGTCGTGTCGTGTAAATTCGTGCTTCGTTAAGTTGTGTCATGTAAATTCCTGCTATGTGTAAAGGTATTGTAAAGTCATTATGAAGTCATTCAAAGTTTTGGAAGGGGTTCCACTCTACTGAGATAAAATAGTTCGTACTTTCGAAATATCTATTTATTCGATCTACATGCATGGTCTTTCAACCCAAACAGAACCTTTAAATTTGAGAACCTGTTTCATCGAGTACTGCTCATCTTGGCTGCCAGTTCAAAGATTTTTTAGGAAATATTTTTTCCATAATTTTATTCCATTCAATCTCTTAAAAGGGTATATACTAATTGACTTTTACCCTCACCATTCACGAAACACATCTGCACACGAAAGGGTCGCCGATGACTGAGGAGGCAGCGCGTGTTGTGCTTTGATAATGCGGGTGTACTGTGACGTCACAAGTGAAATCATAATAAACCATCGTTAGACTCTATTTAGAATGTATGCATTTCACAATGACAGTTAAGTTACATGAGTCAGGTGGCTTTCCTCAAAATGTGTTAAACGTAGAATACATTAGTTTTATCATCGTTTAACATAATTTGAGAGATATTTTATTTCCATCGTATAAGTCCAACAGGGCATGCGGACTTTTACCCGTGCAGGTTATTACACGGCATTACTCGTAAGAGGGGACGGCACGGCAGTGTAATAGATTTCCTGTTGTGCTTCCTGCTGGCGGACACTAAAACAACTGGAAAAATATGCCCCATCTTTTGTACCCTTTGGTTCATAAATTATATGTATCTTTTTTTGCTTTTGTTATGTTATTGCATTCCTAACGGCCCATCAACACAGAATATGTCATCAGGGGCAACACAAATAGCTATTGTGAGGACTTGAGACCCAGTTAACCAAACAAGCGAAGTTTATTGAAGAATTTGTAAATTCTTACATGTTTTGAGTTGTAAGTGAGAAGAAAATAGTTGAGTGGTTTTAGAATATAAATGAGCTATTTCATGCACAAACTCATAACGTGCAGAGCATCAATATAAACCTAAAAAGTACACTGGTTCTTCTACTTCTACTACTAAATTATAATAATTCGAGGTTCTTATATACCGCTTTATCACAACCTAGTTCGTAGGTTGTCTTAAAACTGTTCTCAAATTATTATACGTGGTTAAAGGGCCTTTGCAACCAGCCAATGCCTTTCTCAACTCCCTGGGGAGGATACGGCCGGAGCTGACATTTCGGTGTTAACAGCTAGCATTCAACAATTCTAGCACTGCCCAACCACGTACTCATTTACAGTTAAGTAAACTGGAACAAGTTGAGTATAGTATCTTGCTCAAAGATACAACACAGTGCGTGCCGTGACTCGAACCCGCAACCCTTCGATCACGATCCCTGCGTCCTATCAGGCCTCCAAGGGAGAATAGTGTCCCCTTTTCCAACTAAGTCAGCACCATCTCATACCTCAATCAATGACAGATAATTGGATAATAGACCTATTGACCAACTTTGGTCGCGATATCACTCATATTTACATATGCTGTGCAACACCGGCGGTATGAAAACAGTATCCCCGCTAAGCCTGGAAAAGCTTAGACCATAACTCAAACAGAGCAGTATCGGTCTTAATCGCAGTAGACAATACATCATCCTTTGATTGCACAATACATATACGTATATATCATTTGTAATTTATTGTAAAGTATAGTTATCCAATAAGTTGTCAAACTTAAGGAATAAAAGTTGAATTGTGTATGTGTGTGTGTGTGTATGTGTGTATGTGTATGTGTGTGTGTATCATATTGTATGTTGTCTCTGTATTGTTTTGTATATATGTTATGACTGATAAGTCAACCGACTTAAAGTAATAAAGAACTTCGGCTTGAACTTGACGACTACGATAACATCAAGGAATTCGCGGACGTGGTATTGTAATGGTGTGATGACATTTATCAGAAATGTATCCTGTGTGATATTTATAACGACACATCCTGATAGAATCTAAGTGGACAGCTACATTAGGTTATTAGTATACAGACGCTACAGAAGGAGAGCTAGAGAACACGTACTGGCCAAGATTTTCATCAAACAGCTGACACAAATGTACAACTCGTCCAGTTTAGATGTTTCACCAGTGGTACAGAGTGTAATAGTTGACTGAATGTGTGTCCACCCTGACGCCCACCCAGGGGTGGTCTCTAGGTATCACATGCTTCGTGTACTTATGTTACGAGTGCTTTATAGCGAGGTTTCCTAAGGGTCACGTCGCCAAACAAACCAAACTACCAAACAAAGACTCAAACCCTGTGCGGAACAAATGATGAAGACGAAATTTTGTTTCATATCGATGTGTAACTTTTAAACGCCAAGTGATTTCAAATGTATTCCACTGTTAAATTCTTAAACACTAAAACGATGAGTGAAGATGAACAGGAATGTTTTAAGTTCAAAATGTCGAAATGACACGCATAATTCTTTACTGACCTTTCCTTTAATAATTGAGCGTTTAAATACATATTCAATTGTTTTCGAAACCGTGCTGTATGTTGTATATCATCTATGTAAATACTAAACAATTGTGTTGTGTACTATTATATTCAGTGATTGGTGTATTGGAAAGAAAAAAAATATGTCTGCTCTTGGGTTGTGGTGTAAAACAAAATAAAAATAAAGAATATGAATATATATATATATATATATAAGGCGATGACAAGACAGTGCATGTCGTTACAGGGGATGAACGGGACAGTGACGTACCGAGGACAATGTGTTATATAGAGATCACCTGTCCTATTATAAGTATCATCATATTATTATACGTTTATGTCATAAGAACGTATCAGAAATAAAATACAGATTTACGTAGGGAGACAAATGTAATTCGTCTGCTGATAATGTTGGCCATGTCGTAGTGAGACAGTTACGAAGCTGTATATATATAGTATGTCTGTCAATTAGGTTCTATATCTGGTAATCTGTAAGTAACATGTATTGGGGAAGCTCATGATGACGTAACGCCGTCATTACTTCGAAATTGGATTCAGTCAGCACGTGCTGTTAGTACTGACGACAGCGCGAAAAAAAATGCCTTATCACAGTCCGGTTATCTGTCATATGGCCCGCTGCATTTTTTTTCATTATTATTTTTAATGCAAAACGAACGTAAAAATGATTGCTTTGCCAGCCAAATGGGTCTCATCCTATATGTATGATAACACATGGTATGTTCGTGGTAAAGAGGCACCACCATGTGACAGAACGTAACGGACGTGCTGAAGTTAATCCGCTCTTGGTCACAGGTGCAGTTTATCAGTTCCTGTGATAACCACACATGTTTTAGAGCGGGTTATCTTCTGTATGAAAACTAAACTACATGTTCATGGCACACCCGATAAACAAACGTCTCATGTTGTTTGATTACAAACTCGGTTCATAGTGTGATTTTTTTTTAAATCATAAAGTTTGACATATTATATTACAAGCGTGAGGTTTGAGGTTATACGCGGTAACCTCACATCACCATCAACATAATTGATGACGTCATAATGATTACATGAAAATGAAAGCGCACATTTTTGGTAACAAAAACCCAACAACAATTATTTCATAAAAGAGGTGTTGATTTATCTTTCAAAAGAAAAATTGTACGGAATGATTAAGATTTTATAACATAACAACCACTGTATATATACAGTCCCATCAACAAGCACCAATAACTGTTGAATACTTGTATACTTGTGATTCACAAGTTATTACAATGCATTTTAGAAAAGATACAGCACTTATTCGAAACAGAATGTGTGTTTACTCCCGAGTAAAATGTCTGGATTTCAAAACAAAATGTACTTGTCGTTGTTTGTAAACAACATAAGAAACACCGAAATAACGTTACTGCGCCATCATGCTACTGAATCGTCAACAGACTGAAAAAGTATATTTAGTTTAAACAATATTACATTCAATAATCAACAATATTACAAATACAAATATAAATATGGGATGGGAAAACAAGCTTGGAGCTTCTATTAAATCCTTTCCCAAACACATCAAAAGGCAAATGAATCTTCGGTACTGGAAAACACATTATTTCAATATGGAATGAATAATAATAAAGTTTAACAGATAACATATATACATGTATGAATGTGGTGATTAGAATTGATTATAGACATGATTTATGACGCCATAAATTGCTAATCTGTAAGTACAGGTCACCTTATTGTACTGAGTATCGTTAAATGATACAACACAATAAGTTTCCATATTTAAAACAATTGGTACAAAAATCTAAAACGTTTACTTAGTTTGATATAAATTTGGACTGTCAAAAATATTTCCTCATTTTTCTGTTTGGAGTAAATATCATTACCCCATAGAAGTGTTTTTTCAGTAAGAATAATATCTAACTGATGTAGTGTATTTTGTCTGATTGTGGTATACTTGTCACAAGATAGTAAAAAATGATGGGTACTTTCAACTTATCCGCAGTTACATAATGGACTTTCCTCCAAATTTCTTATGTATAAATGTTGTTTAAGATTGCTACATTTAAGGCTTTAATCGTGTATTCAAAATTTGAAGATGTCTACTTCCAATGTTAAAATATTGAGGGATTATTACTTTAACCTTTTGTAAAAAAACGTTTAATTATATTAACAGACGGATTTTCACGAATATCTACAGGTAATGCATTCCATAATTGTACTTAGGAATTTAAAAACGAGTCCTAAAAAATTGAGTTCCACATTTAACAGAATGTAAATTGTTTGAATTTCTAATATTATGCATATGAACTGTAAGATTTTATGATTTTCCTGTCTGTTAAATTTTCCCAGCCCACATCTTTACAATGTATACAATAAACTAACACTTGACAATTTTGTAGCACCTGTAACTATTCTCGCAGCTTCTATCTGGACGTTTTCTAACTTTTGACATAGATAGTTTGGTAAATTGTCCTAGACAATATCAGAATATTCCAAAATTGGTCTAATAAAAGAAAAAATATTGTTTGAAGAGAATTCCTATAAAGAGTGTTTCTTAAATTTCTTAATACAGCGCTAGCTAGTCTTGGTGATACTTTTTCAATGTAAAATCAACGTGGTTTTTCCAAGTACCATCATCCCCCAACACAACTCCTAAATGTTTATGAAATTTAACACTAGATACATTAATGTTGTTCATAGTTATAGGATCATACATTCCTTGTATGGTTTTCCTGCTTATTAATAACAATTCTGTCTTGTCTGGATTGCATTTTACTAACCACTTGTTTGCCCATGTGTGTATCCTTGAAAGATCATTATTTGTTGTATTAACAGCGACGGTAGGGTTTTCAACTATTATATACAAGGCAGTGTCATCAGCAAATAACTTTATTTTACAATTAATATTATTCACTATATCATTAATATAGACCAGAAAGAAAAGAGGATCTAAGATTGAACCTTGAGGTACGCCTGCTTTAATATTGTAAGTTTCCGAAGAAAGCCCATTTATAACAACTCTTTGACTTCTGTCAGATAAATAATTTTCACACCAAGATAATAATTTCCCAAAGATACCTGATTTTTTTTTAATTTCTGTACAAGACCCCTATGGCAAACTCGATCAAATGCTTTATTTATGTCGCAAATTACAGCTATAACTTCTCTACTCGCACCCAAAGCCCTCCCGATATCGTTTGTAATGTCTAAGAATTGATAAGTTGCAGAATTCCCAGGTGTGAAGCCTGATTGACATTTAGTAAAATCATTTGTGTCTCTAAAACAATTGTAAACTTGTTTAAAAATAAAATCTTTCCGTTAGTTTGCCAACAATACTTATCACAGATATAGGTCTATAATTTGTAACAATAATTTTATTACATTTTTGAAAAACTGGTGTAACATTAGTTACATTCCAAATTGAAGGATATATACCGCAGTCGATGGATCTGTTAAAAAATTTAGTAAGAATTGAAATCACTGACTCGGTTTTTGCTTCTTTAATGATTCTTGGTCTTATATTATCAGGACCTGAAGCTTTAGAGGTATCTAACATACTTATTCCGTCTTTGCGTATTGCAGAGTTATCTTCTCTTGGGAGCAGGTATTGATTGTTACGTCATTGGTTTGTGGGAGAAAATGACGTCGTTTTCTCAAAAATTGATGACGTTACTCTCACAAACAAGTGACGTAACAACCAAATGCAATACCTGCTCCAAAGAGAAGATAACTCTGCAATACGCAAAGACGGAATTGCATTGTCAAGATCCTGTTCCTTACTAATAACATTTTCAAGTTTATTTTCAGGAGTAATTGAATGACCTGGTAATGTGACATGAGAGTCGTCAATTGTAGACTGACTTATAAAGTAATTATTGAAAAGTATATTTGAATCGATGTTTGAATTCTGTTATAGTAGAAGGAAGGTTTCGAAAAACCAAAAATAATTGAAACGATGTCCGCCCCGTAATGATTTGCTAACACTCGGAAAGATGAGATTTCATATCGTGTCATTGTCTGTGGGTTTTGTTTCTGACATTTCGTATAATACAAAAGTGCGTACAGAAACTGGATTCCCGGGTTGTCATGTAAATTATTCATACAGATATCCGAACATTTATGGGCGCCTGACTTGTATATACTGGCGAAAACAGATACAGTACTAGTGCTGATACCGTTTTTATCATATCCTTTGCCGAGATTTGTTCCGATATGTCCATTCCGCTTGCCAACTCTTTCGTCAACTTAGAATCGTGTGAAAATCATGATTCAATTATATGTAATATATAGGTCTTACTCAATATCATTCGTAAAAATATAATCTCCAAAGAATGCCAAGTTTGCATTTTCATGTTTCCAGTCTAATATTTGTTTAGATAATATTCTAGGGCCTGGGCAACGATCGGTGTGGTACAGTGTAAATAGCGTTAAAGTGTATTGAACGTGTACGGATTTCGTACATGTACAAGCTGTGCTTAATTCCATTAGTGTAAATATGGGTTATAAACTAAAGTAAAATCAAAACACTAGGTGGGCGAGAGCTGGTTGGTTTGTTTAGTTCACTGGGGCCCTGATTTATGGTAAAATATATTAAAATTATCTAGCATCTACCGGATAGGGGTATTTACATCTTTACAGATTACTTTGATAGTGACCCAAAAAAATGTTCAGCCCTCGGGGTATTAATCATCCATATCCAGCTCAATTACTTGCCATTTAAGAAAGGTTTCTTAATGGTTTGACATTTTCTGTCACATTTCCAAGTGGATTTTTTTTTTATTATATCCATCCCTTAAATAAGATCTGTTCACAAAATACATAATATAATTAAGAGATGTGACGTCATCCATTTGTTTTGTATTTGGCGTTCACATCTATTGACTGTTTCCGATTTAATTTGCACATCGATGTAGCTTGCCTAGGTTGACAACGAAATCACTGCCGACTAATATAGAACAGGAGACATTTGTAACGTATAGGAGACGATTCAGTCTGGCCTTCAGGCCCGGACATGTATAACCCTCGGCCCCGGACAGCTGGCAGGCGCTTCACAACAACAATAGCGTGACGTCATACCTCAATGACTGAAGCACACTGTAAAGGCTGTAGTTGTGATTACGTTCGTCACGTCTAGCATCAATCATCCCCGGGTGGTGTAGAACAGTTTTGAGTGTCCTTCGGCTTCATGGACAACAAAATGCCTACCCCCGGGGTAAGATTTTTCGGTCTTCTTCCTCCAGAACCAGTAAATTATTCGTTATTTTATTGTATAGTTTTGAAGATGTAAGCTGAAAATGACAACAGCTCTGTATGCATGATTGTAAATAAAACAATGGTTATATAAACTTTGATCTTATCCGTAAAGAGACATATGTGGGTCACTGAAAAATCGTTTTCGCTATCAAGAAGCACATGTAGAATTCACATGTATGTAGTGTGTGTATTCCAGTTCGGCAGGATAATTTTACCTGTGATAAAAATACGCTTCATTATGTTTCTCTTTTTATTAAGAGTAACATCAAAGTGATCATTTTGTTTATATTTGAAAAACTAACAATTAACAACTATTAACATATCAATTGTTAAAGAAATTTGATATGGCTCGAATAGTGGAAATCTTTTGGCGACGGAAGGAATCTTACCTTAACATGAACATTGTTCTAATCTTGGTTACAACTGAGGGAAGCACTTAACCATGAAGGTGAAATAGTTCTAAGCTTGGTTACACCTGAGCGAAGCACTTAACCATGAACGTGAACATTGTTCTAAGCTTGGTTACAACTGAGCGAAGCACTTAACTCTGAACGTGAACATTGTTCTTAGCTTGGTTACAACTGAACGGATGACTTAACCATGAACGTGAACAGTTGTTCTAAGCATGATTACATCTGAGTGAAGCACTTAACGCTGAACGTGAACAGTTGTTCTAAGAATGATTAAAACTGAGCGAAGCACTTTACCCTGAACGTGAGCATTGTTCTAAGCTTGGTAACAACTGAACGGATGACTTAACCCTGAACGTGAACATTGTTCTAAGCTTAGTTACAACTGAACGGATGACTTAACCCTGAACGTGAACAATTGTTCTAGGCTTGGTTACAACTGAGCGAAGGACTCAACCCTGAAAGTGAACAGCTGTTCTAAACTTCAGAATTACAACTGAGCAAAGCACTTAACTCTGAATGTGAACATTGTTCTAAGCTTGGTTACAACTGAGCGAAACACTTTAACCCTACACGTGAACATTGTTCTTAGCTTGGTTACAACTGAGCGAAGCACCCTACCCTGAACATGAACATTGTTTTTAGCTCGGTGATTACTGACTGAAGCTGTTCTTAGTTCGGTTATTACTGACTGAAGCTGTTCGTAGGTCGGTTATTACTGACTGAAGCTGTTCGTAGTTCGGTTATTACTGAATGAAGCTGTTCTTAGTTCGCTTGTTACTGACTGAAGCTGTTCTTAGTTCGGTTATTACTGACTGAAGCTGTTCGTAGTTCGGTTATTACTGAATGAAGCTGTTCGTAGTTCGGTTGCTACTGACTGAAGCTGTTCTTAGTTCGGTTATCACTGTCTGAAGCTGTTTTTAATTCGGTGATAACTGTCTGAGGCTGTTTTTAGTTCGATTATTAATGACTGAAGCTGTTCGTAGTTCGGTTATTACTGACTGAAACTGTTCGTGGTTCTGTTATTACAGACTGAAGCTGTTCTTAGTTCGGTTATTACAGACTGAAGCTGTTCTTAATTCGGTTATTACTGACTGAAGCTGGTTCTTAGTTCGGTTATTAATGACTGAAGCTGTTCGTAGTTCGGTTATTAATGACTGAAGCTGTTCTTAGTTCGGTTATTACTGACTGAAGCTGTTCGTAGTTCGGTTATTACTGACTGAAGCTGTTCGTAGTTCGGTTATTACTGTCTGAAGCTGTTTTAGTTCGGTTATTACAGACTGAAGCTGTTCTTAGTTCGGTTATTACAGACTGAAGCTGTTCTTAGTTCGGTTATTACTGACTGAAGCTGTTCTTAGTTCGGTTATTACTGACTGAAGCTATTCGTGCTTCTGTTATTACAGACTGAAGCTGTTCTTAGTTCGGTTATTACAGACTGAAGCTATTCTTAGTTCGGTTGTTATTGACTGAAGCTGTTCTTAGTTCGGTTATTACTGACTGAAGCTGTTCTTAGTTGAGTTATTACTGACTGAAGCTGGTCTTAGTTCGGTTATTAATGACTGAAGCTGTTCATAGTTCGGTTATAAATGACTGAAGCTGGTCTTAGTTCGGTTATTACTGACTGAAGCTGTTCTTAGTTCGGTTATTACTCACTGAAGCTGTTCGTGGTTATGTTATTACTGACTGAAGCTGTTCTTAGTTCAGTTATTACTGACTGAAGCTGTTCTTGGTTCTGTTATTACTGACTGAAGCTGTTCGTAGTTCTGTTATTACAGACTGAAGCTATTCTTAGTTCGGTTGTTACTGACTGAAGCTGTTCTTAGTTCGGTTATTACTGACTGAAGCTGTTCGTGGTTCGGTTATTACTGATTGAAGCTGTCCGTAGTTTGTTTATTACTGACTGAAGCACCAAAATCTTAACAAGAATAGTTGTTCTAAGTTTGGTTACAAATGAATGAGAGGCTAAAACCACGTTTAAAAGAAAGAACTGTCGTAATCATGGAACCTTAAAGTGACAATCCAGTCACGTTTGAAACTATATTGTAAATGCATTTATTCAAAATTCCGTTAAAATCGGAAACGCCACATGAAATAGAAATTGAAAATGTGTCACAAAATTTCAGGCCGTATTAGATTTCTATTTCACGTAAGAGTTGTTTAATAATATGTGGTCAATTTCTTTTGCCAACGATGGCACGAGTAATTATATTTTAACTATGACCAAGATGTGATATATTTCCTGTTGCCTATTTTTCACAAAACAAATAACTTCGAAAATTATCATCCTCTTTGTCTAGTTCTCTATAAAAGTGTATGTCAACTTAATAATAAACACCATACTCTGCCGTCAACCTGATTCTGACAGTAAATTCATAACTATGACACACAGAGGATACTTCGTAGACATATAGATGACTTTCTCGCCATAGTCTCAAATATTTTCGGGATGTCTCTAATGATTTACTAGACATTTCGTGACGTCTCGGATGATTAAGTACGTACGGTTGCCCCATAGAGTGCTAGAAATGATATCCCTTTGACAATGGATTACATACATGTACTAACGATAAAAAATATCGCGATAAATGTTTAATGTTCGACCAATTTGGAGCTCAGATAGGCGGTTTGAGAAAAAATACATGGATCGATAGATACGTCATGACTTAGATTCAGAAAAACACTTGTTTCATTTTCTGATTTAGAACGTAACAACATGTTTTGATGAAAAATGTAGCTTGATGTAGGATTTAAAGCGTAACTAGATTCAGATTTAGAATATCAGTAGATTTTGTTAGATCTGAAATGTTATTACGTGCTGTCAGATTTACAATGTTACTACATGTTGTCAGATTTAGAGTGTTACTACATGTTTTCAGGTTTAGTGTGTTACTACATGTTGTCAGATAAAAAAATGTTACTACATATTGTCAGATTTAGAATGTTACTACATCTTGTCAGATTTACAGTGTTACTACATGTTGTCAGATTTACAGTGTTACTACATGTTGTCAGATAAAGAAATGTTCCTATATGTTGTCATATAAAGAAATGTAACTACATGTTGTCAGATTTAGAGTGTTACTGCATGTTGTCAGATTTAGAATGTTACTTTATGTTGTCAGGTTAGAGTGTTACTACATGTTGTCAGATAAAGAAATGTTACTATTTGTTGTCAGATAAAGAAATGTAACTTCCTATTGTCAGATTTAGAGTGTTACTAAATGTTGTCAGATTTAGAATGTTACTTTATGTTGTCAGAATTAGAGTGTTACTACATCTTGTCATATAAAGAAATGTTACTACATGTTGTCAGTTTTAGAACATTACTACATGTTATTAGATTTAGAATGTTACTACATGTTGTCAGATTTAGAGCGTTACCACATGTTATTAGATTTAGAATGTTACTACATGTTGTCAGATTTAGAGCGTTACCACATGTTATTAGATTTAGAATGTTACTACATGTTGTCAGATTTAGAGTGTTACTATATGTTGTCAGATTTATAGTGTTACTACATGTTGTCAGATTTAGAGTGTTACTATATGTTGTCAGATTAAGAGTGTTACTACATGTTGTCAGATTTAGAATGTTACTATATGTTGTAAGATTTAGAGTGTTACTACATGTTGTCAGATAAAGAAATATTACTAAATGTTGTCAGATTTAGAGTGTTACTACATGTTGTCAGATAAAGAAATGTAACTACATGTTGTCAGATTTAGAGCGTTACCACATGTTATTAGATTTAGAATGTTACTACATGTTGTCAGATTTAGAGCGTTACCACATGTTATTAGATTTAGAATGTTACTACATGTTGTCAGATTTAGAGCGTTACTACATGTTATTAGATTTAGAATGTTACTACATGTTGTCAGATTTAGAGAGTCACTACATGATGTCATATTTATAATGTTACTTCATGTTGTCATAGTAAGAGTGTTACTACTAATGTCATATTCAGAGTGTTACTACATGTTGTCAGATAAAGAAATGTTACTAGATGTTGTCAAATTTAGAGCGTTACTACATGGTATTAGATTTAGAATGTTACTACATGTTGTCAGATAAAGAAATGTTACTACATGTTGTCAGATTTAGAGTGTTACTACATGTTATTAGATTTAGAGTGTTACTACATGATGTCAGATAAAAAAAAATGTTACTACATGTTGTCAGATTTAGAATGTTACTACATGTTGTCTGATTTAGAGTGTTACTACATGTTGTCAGATAAAGAAATCTTACCATATGTTGTCAGATAAAGAAATGTAACTGCACATTGTCAGATTGAGAGTGTTACCACATGTTGTCAGATTTAGAATGTTTCTATATGTTGTCAGGTTAGAGTGTTACTACATGTTGTCAGATAAAGAAATCTTACCATATGTTGTCAGATAAAGAAATGTAACTTCATATTGTCAGATTTAGAGTGTTACTACATGTTATTAGATTTAGAGTGTTACTACATGATGTCAGATAAAAAATATGTTACTACATGTTGTCAGATTTAGAATGTCACTACATGTTGTCAGATTGAGAGTGTTACTACATGTTGTCAGATTTATAGTGTTACAACATGTTGTTCGTCAGATTAAGGGTGTTTCTGCATGTTGTCAGATTTAGGGTGCTACTATATCTTGTCAGATCCAGAGTGTTACTACATGTTGTCAGATTTATAGTGTTACAACATGTTGTCAGATGTAGAGTGTTACTACATGTTGTCAGATAAAGAAACGTTACTACATATTGTCAGTTAAAAAAACCCGTTACTACATGTTGTCAGGTTTAGTGTGTTACTACATGTTGTCAGGTTTAGTTTGTTACTACATGTTGTCAGATATAGAGTGTTACTACATGTTGTCAGGTTCAGTGTGTTACTACATGTTGTCAGATTTAGAGTGTTACTACATGTTGTCAGATAAAGAAATGTTACTACATGTTTTCAGATAAAGAAATGTTACTACATGTTGTCAGATTTAGAGTGTTACTACATGTTGTCAGATAAAGAAATGTTGCTACATGTTGTCAGATAAAAAAAAACGTTTCTACATGTTGTCAGATAAAGAAATGTTACTACATGTTGTCAGATTTAGAGTGTTACTACATGTTATTAGATTTCGATTGTTACTACATGTTGTCAGATTTATAGTGTTACAACATGTTGTTCGTCAGATTAAGGGTGTTTCTGCATGTTGTCAGATTTAGGGTGCTACTATATCTTGTCAGATCCAGAGTGTTACTACATGTTGTCAGATTTATAGTGTTACAACATGTTGTCAGATGTAGAGTGTTACTACATGTTGTCAGATAAAGAAACGTTACTACATATTGTCAGTTAAAAAAACCCGTTACTACATGTTGTCAGGTTTAGTGTGTTACTACATGTTGTCAGGTTTAGTTTGTTACTACATGTTGTCAGATATAGAGTGTTACTACATGTTGTCAGGTTCAGTGTGTTACTACATGTTGTCAGATTTAGAGTGTTACTACATGTTGTCAGATAAAGAAATGTTACTACATGTTTTCAGATAAAGAAATGTTACTACATGTTGTCAGATTTAGAGTGTTACTACATGTTGTCAGATTTAGAGTGTTACTACATGTTGTCAGATAAAGAAATGTTGCTACATGTTGTCAGATAAAAAAAAACGTTACTACATGTTTTCAGATAAAGAAATGTTACTACATGTTGTCAGATTTAGAGTGTTACTACATGTTGTCAGATTTAGAGTGTTACTACATGTTGTCAGATAAAGAAATGTTGCTACATGTTGTCAGATAAAAAAAAACGTTTCTACATGTTGTCAGATAAAGAAATGTTACTACATGTTGTCAGATTTAAAGTGTTACTACATGTTGTCAGATTTAGAATGTAACTACATGTTGTCAGATTTGTAGTGTTACTACATATTGTCAGATTTGTAGTGTTACTACATATTGTAAGATTTAGAGTGTTACTACATGTTGTCAGATTTAGAATGTAACTACATGTTATCAGATTTGTAGTGTTACTACATGTTGTCAGATTTAGTGTGTTACTACATGTTGTCAGATTAAGAATAGTTTTACATGTTGTCAGTACATGCCGTCCTCACCCACCCCAAGTGTTATTACTTGTTGTCAGATAATGAAGGTTCCCCGACGAGAGGTGTTTGGTTATAATGTTTATTTAACTCGAGAAAGTTAATCTTCAAATTGTATAAAGACACTTAAATAGGGATATAGAGATTTACCGAATGTCTTTTACAGTTTGAAAATTAACTAACGATAGTTAGATAAATGTGATAACTAATCGTCCCAAGTTTGGGAATCAGTTTCTCCTATAATGTTCGTATTTTATCTGAAAAAACACATTTTCCCCTTTGAAATTACACCCCGAGTGTTTACGATGGGGGAAACAAATGGCAAGGCACATGACGTTACAATTAAGGGTTGAAATGCATCTTTTTAACATTTATGAGGGTATGCAACACAGTTGCGTTCAAGCATATTCCATGATGCGCGTTAGTTGTCTTTTTTTTGCACAGATTTTTCAATGACAGATTCTATTTTGACGTTTGTGACATAATGACGTTTTTGAATGGTTTAAATGAGTGCATTATTGGACGACATACTATCCACGAAATGTTCCAATAAAGAACGCACGCGCATTGCATGTGTTTTATTAACTCATCCCCGTACAATATGCATTAATACGCGACATGTATGCTTGCAATCCTAGCTTATCTGCATATATGCTGTTGGGTGTTAATTTCAAGGAAGACGATATTAATTTCATTATTTGCCACGGCGAGGATGGAAATGAACATTTTTCACACACAGCGGACCTGTCTAGAGGCTCAAAGGAATGAACCATTGGTTGTTTTAACCTCTCCCCATCCGAAGTACACCTATTATCCCCACCATTCATCGCTCCCGTACATATATCGACCACTCCCTATCACCCCAAACCTACCTGTACAGACACCGTCCTCACCTAACCAACTCCAAGTAATATAAGCTGCAGTTCCGCCCGTCCCGTCCTCAGTAAATCTACCATTCCACCATCCCTTACCGTCTCTAGCACACATGTCGTCCTCACCCCACCCCATTACACCCTTATCTCCCTATCCCCTGTAGACAACACCTGCTATACTATCGTCGCCCCTTCATTACGTAATCACGTGACACCCTCCACCACGTGCACATTCACCTTCACACGTAATCCACGTGCACCCTGCTACCATCTGCACCACAACACTACCAAACTTTCACCAACGTCCCAGTACACAATCAATATCATCCCATCCCTACACACCCCCACCTCGCCCCTACCACTCCAATCCGCCTCTACCACTGTGTACCTAATACCTCAATCTGTCCCTTCCCCTCTCCTATAGATCAAACCGCTTTCAGGTTCTTTACTCATCAGATTAGTAACATACACCACTCCTACTCTGTCGTACATCAAGTGATTGTCACATTGACCCAATAATGCATATCTTACGACTACGAACCATTCCCTCACAAGCCAATCCCGTTCTTGAGGTACACAATACATTTCTGCGAAGCCCCATCGTTCAAGTTCTTTATTAACTTTAAGTCTTGCGACTTATCGGTGTAAACATATAATAAACAGGACATTTACATGTGTACAAAAAGCCACATTGGTCACAGGAGAATGAATATCTGATCGGCGCTTATTTGCCGCTATCAGATACTTTCCAAGATTACATAATTCCTTAATATTCTGTGTATTAAGTAATTGATCAAGCTTATATACACTATGGTTATTTCTATAATAACATTTTAAATTCTTCCGTCTTAAATCTGTATATCTTGTGCAAACGAAAACAAAATGAAACTCGTATTCTATGTCATTAAGATTACACTTTGTACATAATCTATTAGTTCTAACAGTGCCAACATAACGTCCAGATTCAATGTTTAATTTGTTGATTCTCCACTTGATATGGCTCAGAAGATCGGCATAGAAACATGTCTTACTATTTAAAAAAAAGATATTGCATCGTTTTAACATACATGTAATTCAGTATTGTGCAGTATATTGGAGGTTACGTTAGACCGATACATGTACCTCTTGTTGGTTTATTTTTGTTCATGGTTCAGTGAAGAGAAACACCCGTGTTCGTGGGAATAGGGCCATGTTTTCTATAGTTTCCATTACCGTTTGGTGACAAATAGTATTTGGAAAACATTCGGGAATGTCCGTCAAAAGTTAAATTGTGTACCATGAACTAATTGGTTCCTGCTTACTGTAACAGTATAATAATAATAAAAAATAATATACAGCATTTATATAGCGCCCTATATAATTTGTAAAATTACTCTAAGGCGCTTTACAACATATGGATAATACTAATGGTTATAATTGTGAAAACAAACAACAAAGGCTTGCAATCACTTTCATACATTTAACAAGCAATGTGCACATAATTGAACAAATAAAAGGGTGGTATTTACATGACGTCTTTGCAAAGATTCTAAAATGCAGACGTGAAGAGGTGAGTTTTTATGTCCCTCTTGAACTTGGCCAGGGCGACCTGTATCGTACAGGTAACCAGTGCAACGAATAAAGCTAAGGTGTGATGTGCTCTCTCTTTTTTTTGACCGTAACATACCACGGAAATAACGCCGACAAGTGACAGTAGGAGATATGGCATATCGACATGGGTTGTTATATTTCGGACCCATTACAACAAATAGAAGAGAAAAAATGTCATCACAGTTGTACGTGTTTCCTGATAATATCATTTTGAAAAGTAGAAAACACATGTCTTTTGACAATTTGTAATTTATCTCGAGTTAGATACACATATATAGTAAACAACTGTCGGTTGTTGAAGAACAAGGAAAATGTGTTTTATTGCTTAAGTATAAACGCCGAGTAGTCAAATGAGTCCCTTCTCCTGTCTCAATTCGACATATCGAGGAAAAGGAGTCCATATACATGTATAGGTGGTCCTTACCCCCGGCTGACTTCGGATAAAACAGACCGTAACATACATTGTAAGTATATACCCCTGCCAAAGTCCGGAACATCGAGTCTAACTATGTTGCTCCCCGTCTAACTTCCCACAAGTCTCCCTGTATGTCGGACAGGGCAGCTTTCATTGTGTTTCAGTATACTATATATATATAGACGAGAGAGAAACCCTCGCTATCCAATGTAAATAAAAGGATGTTCTGAGGGCACGTTTGTTTAAAATGAAATTGAAAGGATATACAAGGATTTTAATAGAAATATTTAACCCGAGTAACAGTGATTAAGTGTTTTAAAAATATACCTACATATAATAATACTGGATAACTTGTTTTCTGCTGAAAGGATACATGGAAGCACAATTCTGAGAAAAACATTTGTATATAGAGGTCATCAATCCCCCCCCCCCCCCCCCCGAAGATTTTTTTAAATCCGGCTGCATTTTCTACTAACTTACATGTATCTCCCCTTAGTCTGACATTTCTAGAGTCCGACATCCAAGTGATCAAAATTATAAGAGTTATCTTTTTCCCTGAACAATTTATTCAACGTGATCACAATGATGAGAACCTATTTGAATAACTCAATATTCTGGAAAAGGAGCCATTTTAAACGTCACTACCAGCTCTCATGTCAAATGGGAATTAAACTGCTTTCAAGCTTATATATCAGTAAAAAAAAATATCCCTACAAGCTGAGCGCCCTATGTTAAACATTTTGTTTTTAGCTTATCCCATGAACGTATGTCACCGAATTCTAAAAGAAGTATATAAGGTATCGATACTTCCCCAGCTTTCGGCAGTTTGGTGAGGGAAATTAATCGAAAATCGTTGTTTAAAAATATGAATTTAAGTTGTTTGTCGGGCCTAAGGTTACATAAATTTGAAGTTCGATGAGTCACACAATTGAGTATAAAAAGAAATGCTGATTCTGCTTAAGTTATTTCATTTTTGTAACCCTTAAATCTTTACCGTAAGTCTTTAGGGAACTTTAAAAAGACGAATCTGCGTATTAAAATAATCAACTCTTATGGCAAGTTTTAAATGTGTGCAATACAAAGTTATTACCGGAACCCTTATTCCTTAGACGATTCTCATATTCAAGCATGGATTTTGTGCTTAATTCCTTTTTTACTCTCTTAAATTATGTGACGATGTCAAGTGTAAACATTGAAAATGACGTGCGATCTTAAGCCTCCCAAAATTTCTTACAAGTCATGAACAAATTTGGCATTAATTTTAAATCTTTTTTTTTTTTTTTATTATTTATCACCGGATTAAGAAATTGGGCTTAAGTGAAGAATATAAATTTGAACATAAAAATGGCTTCATTTATACGACCGTGAAATTGCGCACGCGTAACATGGTGAGACAGTAATCATACCTGTAGGTAAGTATTGTGATGTCACGAAACTTGATGGTACATTGTATTTCGCTTTGTGGAATTACGTGAAGAGATCATGGGCTAGGAGTCGTGAAATATAGACACGTGCAGTAGAGTAATCAAGGTACATATACCTGTACAACCGTAAGTGTCGTACACACTACAATATTATTTTTATTAGCATATCCGGTTTGTGGTGTAGGCCGTTTTGCATATTTTAAACTGACCATGTACTCTATCTTAGACATTCTTAAGACCACGCCCATCCCCAGTCCCCTAGATCAGTCAGTTAACACGTCAGTGCAGTTGACTCCAAAAATAGCTACCAAACGTAACATGAACATCTACATTGACGGTGTGATATGTAAAATTACAAGTGTAACCTTTGTCCGTCCAATCTGAATACAAAATCCCTGTAGATAGTCTATAGATGTCAGAAGTTATGTGGAACACGATAGGTACACGACGTAATCACTGTCTCTTTTCCTTTATGACTTATATGATAGGAAGCCTTATTTCCTGGGGATGTTTTAATAATTTTTCCTCTATAAATATGTCGGCGAGTTAACTCTTACGGACTGTCTAAACTCATATACACGCCATTGGACATTGTGGAGTGTTCCGTTCGTCAACAGTTCTTACGATGTCTGATGAATAATGTATGATGCAATAGATCAGCTGGGCTAATTATCTTACCGTGATTAGATGGTAGGATACAAGTACCAGATGCCAAAGAAATCCAAACAGAAGTAAATCAAAACTATGTAATCGGTAGGTCGTGTTGTCTATCGAACATATATAAACACACAGGCATTATACATCAGTACAACTTATTTAGCAATCACGTTTGATTATGACCTGGTAGTATAACTTTATATACCAGATATGACCGTCAATTGATAACAAATACACACCATATCTAACACAAACAGTTTATTTTTTTATTTTATTTTTTATTTTTTTAGGTTCAAATTGTTTTATTCCCCCAGCATCTTTGGGAGGGATGCCCGGGTTGGGGTGCCCCGGAATCATCCCTCTTACATAATATAGCCTCATGCAAAAGGCCTTTCCTCTTCATTGTTTCAACCTCAAATTCAAAATCATTCATTCTTTCATACGTATATTTCATTCATTACAATAACGATAATATTTATTTTGATTAAATTGATATATCAAATTACATCAATCATTCCTTCTTTATATATTCAAATATTGAACGTATTTTTATATTTATAAATTCATTTACATGCCAAAAATTCTGCTTTATTGATTTGGGATTGCCATATTGTCCTAAAATTTATACAAGATATAACCGAATTCATGTACTTTGAATGATGTTGTTTTTCATGTGTAATTTGGATTAGTTGAAGAAGGAATGTCTGGGGAAATAAAAAAGAGTACAAATACTAATGTACCTAGCAATTTAGACCTATATACATAAACACAAAAACATAAACAGTGTACAATTATGTGAAATTTAACTACAAATTATGTATTCATAAATACATCATACACACACTCGAAATGACAAATATATTACTTGAGTCATACATATATACCACACATAATTGTACACACATACACTCGTACCCATACACACACATCCTCGCATGACACAAACAGTTTAAGAACAGACACCAAAGGTATGCTGCTTTCCACATTCTTTAGTTAAGACGAATCAATAAAAACATAATGCCATGCGAACATCATCTGAAATTCAATGTTCCATTACAGTGACAAAGAACCGTTAGCGGTATTCTATACACAATTATCATCGAACAGTCGTAAAGATGGTAAAGGCATATTCAGTACAATTCCCTGGCCATCTATAAAATTGGACTTACAAGATGGGATTGTCCCGTACGACATACAGCATGGACACGGACTTAATTCTGAAATTACCTTGGACATTTCTTGATACCATAAGATACGTAAAAATGGCAATTCTCAAATTGGGATTTTAGGATTAAAAAGCCCACTGACATTTAAATCACTCTCGTTCCCCAGAAATCACTGACAAAGAAGATCAGGGTACATTTCAAACATTAAACACTGCAATTTGCTAGAACAGAATCCCTTCAAAAGTCTGGAATATACGAAAGCGTTATTTTTGGCTTCTCAGCGAATTTGAAGCCTACGTACTCAGGGTTGCTTCTGTCTTACAAAAGACGTAGGCTGATTGACAAAATAAATACATGGATTTAAATGCATTTAAAGACGAGAGATACAAAGGGAAAATGCTTGTTGTGCGCTTTTTTATACGTGCAATTACATGGAAGAATTCCCTGTTCTACTGAACTGCTCTTCTCTTATCAGAACCTAGAGGATTAGATTTGAAAATAGTAAATGCTCGCTATTGTTTCTGTACTACACTGTACACGTAAGAGGATAATGTAACAGCCTTGTTAGATATTGATTTTAACTAACATACCCCTGGTTGAAATCAATCATATCAGCCTTTAACTAAATCATCAGATACAAAATCTTACCCGGTACTGTTTGTAATGGTCATCAAGGAGATAAGATTTGTGTAATGGTTGATTGTATAACGTGTCTAATACGCACGATGTGCGTTGTTCCATATTCTTTGCATACCAACCCTTAACGTAAACATATTTTCTATACAAGTTGGTTAACGGTGCCGCTACACAACGGAATTGGAAGTACCAGATTTATGAAAAGCTCCGGCAATGTTAACTTAGACAATTTATCAAAACATGTATATACTAAGAAGTATAACCGGAATCTTTTTAATACAGACTCTGGTTGTCAAAACAATATACGACTCTTTCATGCCAATGACGATGGAATAGGGAAAATCCAACAGAGGGATAAACCCGAAGATTACAGAGTTGTTGTTTTTTTAATTTGAAAACTCCAAGGATGGATTATTTAGGCATTAAAGAATATTTCTCAATAATTCCAATCACCAGACCTAGCTCAGAAACCACAAATAAAGTATCCCATTTTCCGTATTGCAGCATTGGGATAATCCCAATATCGCGACGTGACGTCATAGTTTTCCTATGTTGACGTAACGCACATAAAATAGGCTGTAAGATAAAAACATTCTTAGACTAATTTCTTACTCTGTAAACAGTGCTGTCCTTTACACACACACAGGAATCAGAGATCTTGTTTCCGTATAACGCTTCTATTAAAGATTTGATTATATTGTTGGTAAAACATGTTTCTTTAATTTAATTATATATCAAATTAATGTTTTCACGGAACGATTTTTGATATTTACAGTGTATAAATGATTTTGTGTATAGCATTTTAACGGAATCTTTTTAATCCAAGGACATAGATAATTTGTCTATTGTTTTTAGTTTTGACGACATCTTATGTACATGTAGCTAGATAAAACTGCGTCCAGGACATAATGTATTTCATCGATCTTTAAAGTAATTATTGGGAGTTCTGAAAGTCCACATGATCGATCGAGGAAGCAGCGTTTTATTATCAAGCGATATCTGTGGTCTGTTTAACATCTTCTGTCAACTTATTAATTATTCATATAAATTGACGGAAAAGAATAATACTAATTTCTTGGTTTATTAAAAATTAATGTTCTCTAGTTTAGACAACTCTGAATGACATTGATCAAACACAATCGTTCACAAATAATCTACCGACCTAGTCATCAAAAGTATAACATGTGACATATGAAAAGGGAGGTTGGTAGTTACATAGTAGGAAGGTCAATAATTTTCTCGTTCTAAGACAATGGCTACATAAACATTTCAGAACAGAGCTCCTATATGTCTTTGTCCAAAATGTACAAAAGAGAAATCCCACCTATTATAGGGCGTGCTATTAAAAACAAATAGTACTGTTTGGCAAAGACGACTCAAAGAATCATTTGAGATCGTGTTTATTGTTTTTGCTCTTAGTGTATTTTTATGCTCAATTTTTTAAGCTATGTCAACTGTTTTTAGCTATACACATTTAATCTAGTGTTTATGCTGTTGCTTTGACGTTTTGGTTATGCATATTTACATGTGATATATTGTTTGAGCTATTGGCGTTTTTTCGACATGAATGTATTTATTGTGATTTGGTTGATGTGTAGGTCCATCGTCGTATATATCGTGTAAATGTAGGAATGTTTTACAGCTCCATTGTGTTGGCTATGTAAAAATGAAGTCGTATTTTTTTGTGTGTGTCTTTTTTCCCTTTCAAGCTATACATAATTTCATTATATTGTTAATGGTGTAAATATGTGTATATAACATGTTAAATGTTGTTTTCTACCATGTCTACTACTTTTTAGAACATTAAAAGTGAATAACGCTATACACCGCCATGTTTGGGGCGGTATTCGTACGTATGTAAAATTGCAGCACCATTTTCTGTTTTGTGCACATTTGTTATGTTTTCATCAGAAAAGAATGACATAATTGTGTTCCCCTTTTAATCCCGTTATAAGGAATAACCATGATTGTGTTTTGGTGGGGTTTTCTTAATTGTATCTACCGAAAAAAAAAGGAAAAACATTAGTGCGTAAACCATTTCACGATTTAATGCAAAATGCACATTTTTTTTTATAACCCCAAATATAATCCTGGTTATTCCTTAAATACACTGATTTGTACTTCACAGATGTTTTAAACAATTTAAATTTTGAATATAATGAGGGTTTTCCTGCCCGGTCAAAAGGGTCTTAAAATAATTGTGTATAATATTACTTCGATTTGAAATGTTGGAAAAAATATTCAAACCAGGCAAAGCGGCCTTCGTCAATTATTTTTTACAAACATTTTCTCATAATGCGTAATATATTTTACTAAAGACCACTTACATTTTTTTGTCATTCTTTAATATCCTTCATGTGTTTCAGACAAGTGTATCTATTTATCAAGTCCAGTCATAACATCCTACTTATGATAAATATGCATACATCATTAGTGAACATGATTTCATTATACTAATGTAAATTAAATGTTTGATTGGAGGAGGCCAGATAATTACAAGGTGTTATTAACACAACATCAATAATATAATAATAATAAATTTTCACATTGAATTTAAGTCTTTTACATCTTCCGAGGTTCTCCGAATATTATTCGTAATATTGTAGTTAAGATGTTAAATATTTTTCATGACGTCATCAATAATACACATGCACTTGTGATGTCACAGTAGCCATAGCAAAAATCCATGACGTCACTAACATAAAAAATACAGGAAATCTTATTAGAAGTTAATTATATATATATATATATATATTCTATTAGCTAAACATAGAATTATCAATAGTAAAAGACAACCCAAAAATCTCAAAAGGCTATTGAGTTTTTCCAAGTTTGAAATGAATCAAGCTGAACTTATTGTGTCTAAATGTAATTCGCCAAGATGTGGAACATGTAAAATAATTATTGAAGGTTCTACTTTTGTTTTCAAAAATGGATTGAAATTCCCTGTACGTTCGAGTATGAATTGTAAGTCGAAGAATGTTATATATGCTATAGTGTGTGTTAAATGTTTGGAATTTTATATTGGCCAAACTGGGCGTGAACTACGTCAAAGAATGACTCTTCACAAGCAACAAACAATCCATGATGACCTTAGATTTTTACAAGTGAACAAACATATTCATAACTGTGCTAACAATAACTTCAAAGTGTTCCCTATTTACCAAATGCATTCATCTGATGTGATAAAGAGGGAAGTTAAGGAGTCGGAGTTAATGAAACTGTTGAAACCCAGTCTGAATAGTTCACATTAAATTCAACGTGTCATGCTTTAAGCAATTGCTGTGCTTTAAATATTATTGTTCATATTTTATTGTTGCCGTAAATGAAACAATTTGTATCTCCCGTATTTTTTATTGTTGGTAAGATCATAAAGTTATGCATTTGTCTAAGTAATGTAACGTCACAATTTAGCTTGTATTGTTGTTGACGTCATGGATTTATGTGTATGCCTTCTGTGACGTCATAATGACTTTGCATTATTGATGACGTCATACTTTCTTGTGTAAACAACTATGACCTCACAATACCTGTTTTCAAAATAAACAGTCTCCTGATGAACGGGGAATCAACCCGAGAAAGGCCTAGAGACGCTATCTCTGTCTTTTGTTCTATTTTTATATATATATATGTATATATACTTTTCCATATATAAACGTTATGGAATTTGTTTCAATACGAGTAAGTAAATAATTTGCATTACTTGACATTTACATACAATTGTGGTCTAACACTCAGAGATAGAATTGTAAAATACTCTTGTGGGATTTTTAAAAAAGACTCCCGTGTATAACCGACTTGAAAGCGAATAACTCCTATGATCAAACTGTATACAATGTTCAACGACATTGCAATGCGCCGACTCACGTTAAAAACGAACATAACACCGAGTTCTGTTACTACTTCTAATATTGTTAACAGTCCTCGGTAGTGGATACAGCTCATTAAAGACCTAACGAAATCTAGCTAATTACCAATGACCTGTACAACACAATATTCCCTTCCTCTTTATAGGACAAAATCAGTACTGGTGTTAGCTTTGCAAAGTGAAAATGAGGTGAAAATATAATAGATACCGTCTGTGCCCAACAAAGCGTTAACTTAAATATATGCTGGCTTATGTCGTACATGTATATACGTAACACTATCCCATCAAACAGAACCATGTCCATGTATAAACGTAACACTATCCCATCAAACAGAACCATGTCGATGTATATACGTAACACTATCCCATCAAACAGAAGCATGTCGATGTATATACGTAACACTATCCCATCAAACAGAGCCATGTCCATGTATATACGAAACACTATCCCATCAAACAGAATCATGTCCATGTATATACGTAACACTATCCCATCAAACAGAACCATGTCCATGTATATACGTAACACTATCCCATCAAACAGAGCCATGTCCATGTATATACGTAACACTATCCCATCAAACAGAATCATGTCCATGTATATACGTAAAACTATCCCATCAAACAGAACCATGTCCATGTATATACGTAACACTTTCCCATCAAA